>NW_028220518.1:0-112500 GCF_045865225.1 Trachurus japonicus | reverse complement strand
TCACATGAAGCTGGCTCTAGAGTCTGTGTGTGTGTGTGTGACTGACTTGACACATTGTTAGTTAGTAGCTGCATCCTGTGTCAGTCTGATTTAGCTGTGTCTGTGTTTATAAACATTTAAACGAGCACCAGGTGGATTGTTTATGAAGTTAACGAGCTCTGGCCTGAGGATCAAAGAGGTTACCACGGCGATAGGGGCCCCCGCAGGCTGAGACAGACAGAAACGTGGAGAAAAAGAGCCATTTTCTGCCTCTAAACCGGTCTCACAATTAGGCCTAGCATGAGAAAACGGTAACTCCTATCAGAACAAAACACAGATCAACGTTGCTCTAAGGACTTACTGAAAATTTCGGTACGATTTGGTGTTTCTACAGTAAATATTTTGGCGACGCTGGCAGTTTTAAAACATCAGGCCGTTCTGCTCCTCTCAGAAAATATTTGTATTGGACTCAATGAGGAGCAGAGACAGACGTGGCCGCACTCAGAGGCTGATTCTGTCAATTCTGTAAGTCTCTCTGATATTTTGAGCACATGACATGAGAGATAACAAGTTTGTCTTACAAATTCTGAAAAAATTATGTCTGTAGAGTGTAAATTGTGGCCGTGCTCACAGTTTATCCAGAAAAAATACAGAATGTTTCTTCACTCTCTCCCACTCTAACCGATGATGTCACGCACTCTGACACGAACATTCTGTCCAATACACACCCATTATAATCTCATAATTTCTCCAAAAATGATCATGGTCATTGATCAGGGATTGATCAAAAACTATATGACCTATCAAAACGTGGAGTAATACGACAATACACAAGACTTGTGTCTACTGTTTAAAGTTTAAATGGAGTCTCTAGGTGAAAGTATGCCTGAGCAGTAGACATTTGTTAAACTCCAATGATTGGTCTTTTTTTTCCGCCCGTCCCATTGACTTACATGCAAAAATTTTGCGCAGTAAATCGCGACTTACGTCGCGAAAAATTCGTACACTGTTGAGACAAGTAATAGCACACCGATCCCGATCAAGCCGCACGTTTTGATATATAATATGTCCTGCAACTCTTTGAGTTGCAGGACTAGATGCGAACCGAAAGTCGGCCGGAAGTGGAAAAATAACTAGATAAAGTATCATTTCCTGATGGAAATGCGTGTGACTGCTGAAAGCAGCTGAACGCTGTTGCAGAATTAGCAAATAGTGCAAGCAGTGATCACCATACAAATGGTTTCCCAAGGTAGGTATCGAACCCACAACCTCATGATCAGCAGACTTTCACTCTGCCTCTAGGCCACAGTGTACACACAGTTGCAGAGACTGTTGTTTGTTGATGAACTGCACTCTGTCTCACTCTGAAGTTAACTAGCCCAAAGCTGTAGTTCCAGTGCAAATCAATCTTAGTGCAGTGGTATAAACAAGAAACATGTTAACATAAACCAAGATTGAAAGAGGTAAAGAGAATAGGTGGGGGCGCATATGCATTATCAAGTTTGATCTTGTGACCAGACCAAGTGGTATTGGTTAAAGGTCAAAGTGGCTGACACTAACAAGACTGCTCAGGTGGGATTTGAACCTGTGACTTTGTGATTGGTTGGCAGGAACCTTATCCACTAGGCCATTCCAACACTTCCAATGAAGTAGAGGTTGAGACTTTGATGAATGTGAGATTTTTCAATGATGCTTAAAGTCTCACTCCCCCGACCTTTTTCGGCCATTTTAAAACCAGCTCATTAGCCATGCACATTAGCAATTCACCTCTGGGGGGTGGGCGGAGACTGCACTGTTTTGCACCCGCCCAGCCACCTCCTCGCACCCCACCCCCCGGTTGCTGACAGCTGGACATTGTATAATTACAGATTCAGCACATTTAGTGTAAAACTCTCCACTGGGATTTGATCCCAGACTGGAGCATAGTCCTTTCTCACAGTGCAAGCTGCTCTACCAGGTGAGCTATACCTATTATACCTTGACAGCTACACCGAGCTGCCAAGCCTTTCAACTCTGAGCCATATGAAGAACTTTTGTGACAGACTGTATATTGTAAAATAGCCAATCTGTTAAAAAAAATGGAAGACCAGAAAAATTTCTGCATCTGTTCCTGCACCACATGATTACACGCACCCGGTCCCTTGTCATAGAGGCACCACTCAAGGAGCCTGGGAAAGTAGATAATCTCACAATTCAGATGATGTTTACAGCTCGTCTCTATCATAAACAGTTCAGATGTTATAATGTCTTGTTGATGTTTTGCAAAACAAGTAATCATATCATGGTCACACAATGAATACTTGAAGTTTCTATTCAGCATAAACACAATTCTGAGTTGAGGACACCCCTAGACACAACAATATAGACTATTAGGCTACATTGTATCATGAAATACTCATAACATCTAAGACATGACAGGTGTGGCATGATAAGCTGGGGGCCAATTTTGGCCAGCTGTAGTCACTATAGAATAGAAAATACTTTATATTAACCTATATTATTTAAATTTCGCATTTTTGCATGTACGGTATGTATTATTTCCAAACTAGTTTTTATTTTCATTTAACATTCATTTATATGCCAATCAAGAGTGGGTGAGTGAAGGAGTGCAAGAGAAGCACCTGCCCACCTCTCATGTCCAAGAGACTTTGTCCTGTCCTCACAACATGAACGAGGAAGGATAGGATGATAGCCCAGGTTTAATTATTATTATAACCTTTATTTAAATTTGGAAATATATTGAAGAGCAACCTCATTTACTATAATAATGAGGATTAATGATGAGGAAACTGTCACTGTCACATCTGTGCAACACCACATCTAGGCCTGCAAGCCTGCCCGTCTTGTGAGTTCGGGCTGGGCTCCAGCTCACTGAACTCAAGTTACATTAGGCTTGTAAATGTGCAGAAAACCTGAGTTACAATGAGCTTTATACTATCAGGAATCAAAGACTGTCCAATGACAGCTGAATAATCGGAATCAAAAGTCAAGCAATGATGTGAAATGACTGAGGTAGGAATCGAACCCATGACCTTATGATCATTAAGCCTTTACTCTGCCACTCAGCTACAGAGAGCACACTGCTTTCAAGACTGTTGTCATTCATTGTAATGTGATGATGTGCTGCAAACTGGTATGAGTAATCAAGGAGATAACAAACACCTGTAACCAATTGAAGGCGGTGGAGGAGAGCAGAATTCAACATAACATAACAAGAGCTCTTCCCTTGGATTCGAACCAGTGACCTTAGGGTTGGCAAACGGCCACCCTAACCCCTATACTACAATGAAGTTGTGGTGAAGAGAGGTTGAGACTTTGATGAATGTGAGATTTTTCAATGATTCTTAAAATAAAGAGAAATTAGTATAAATTAGCCACACCAAGTAAGAAGAGGACTTTTTTGTGACCTGTGACTATTTTTTGGTGAATTAAAATGAATTAAAAAGCACCTAACAGCAAGTTACAAAGTTGAGCTCCTTCTCCTGCTGCTGTGAAAAAAATACATTGAGCTGAATGAGAGCAGAGAGCTCCCTGGCTGCATTTAAAAAATATTTTAAATTATTATCTAAGTCTCTTTGCATTTTTGACCAGAATTTTAGCCAGAAGACAAGTGTGGCTACAAAACTGGAGAAAATAATTTGTCTAGAGTTTAATTTGTGGCCGTGCTGACAGTTTAGCCAGAAAAACTCTAGAATGTTTTTTTGCCTCTCTCCACTCTGGCACCACTCTGGCTCTGCTCGTTAGACGCAATACACACACATTATAAAGCTGAAAAAAGTCAGAAAAAGTTAAATATTTTAAAAAGTATAAAGAGTTAAAAAGAGAAAAGTAATGCCGATAAAGTTCAAAAAAAGCTGCACGTTTTGATATATGAATTGTTGAAATAGCACAAAGTATGAAGGACTAGAAGAAGACCGTAAAAAGGCGGAAGAAAATGGCCAAACAGAAGAACAATAGTGTGACTGCTTCAGCAGTCACACTAATAACTAGAAAAAGCATTTCAAAGAATGGAAATGGTGTGACTGCTGACAGCAACTGAACGCTGTTGCAGAATTAGCAAATAGTGCAAGCTGTGATCACCATACAAATGTTTGACCAAGGTCAGAATCGAACCCACATCCTCATGGTCATTAGACTTCCACTCTGCCTCTAGGCCACAGTGCACACACAGTTGCAGAGACTGTTGTCTGTTAATGATCTGCACACTGTCAACATCAAGAAAGCTTGAGAGTCAAGCTTGAATGACTTAGAATGAAAATGTCTGTGAATTTCAGGCTGAGCACTAACCATATGGCCACAGAGAACCTGAGTTACAATGAGCTTTATACTATGAGGAATCAAAGACTGTCCAATGACAGCTGAATAATTGGAATCAAAAGTCAAGCAATGAAGTGAAAAGACTGAGGCAGGAATCGAACCCATGACCATATGATCACTAAACCTTTACTCTGCCACTCGGCTACAGAGAGCACACTGCTTTCAAAACTGTTGTCATTCATTGTAATGTGATGATGTGCTGCAAACTGGTATGAGTAATCAAGGAGATAACAAACACCTGTAACCAATTGAAGGTGGGGGAGGAGAGCAGAATTCAACATAACATAACAAGAGTTCTTCCCTTGGATTCGAACCAGTGACCTTAGGGTTGGCAGGCATCCACCCTAACCCCTACACTACAGTGGAGTTGTGAAGAAGAGAGGTTGAGACTTTGATGAATGTGAGATTTTTTGTGAAAAAGTTAAATATTTGAAAAAGTATAAATAGTTAAAAAGAGAAAAGTAATGCCGATAAAGTTCAAAAAAAGCTGCACGTTTTGATATATGAATTGTTGAAATAGCACAAAGTATGAAGGACTAGAAGAAGACCGTAAAAAGGCGGAAGAAAATGGCCAAACAGAAGAACAATAGTGTGACATAATAATAACTAGAAAATTTCCTCTCGGGAAATTTTGAATGGGCCACGGGAGCTACTGCGGGTTGTGCCATCTCTGTCAACATGGGAATCAAACCCACGATCTTAAGGTCAAGACAGAGCTGATCAGACAGACACATGATCATCTTTCTATAAGCACTGATATGGAGGAGCTGTAACCACATCAGGTTACCTGTGTGTGTGTGTGTGTGTGTGTGTGTGTGTGACTGTAATCACATGAAGCTGGCTCTAGAGTCTGTGTGTGTGTGTGTGACTGACTTGTCACATAGTTAGTTAGTAGCTGCATCCTGTGTCAGTCTGATTTAGCTGTGTCTGTGTTTATAAACATTTAAACGAGCGCCAGGTGGATTGTTTATGAAGTTAACGAGCCCTGGCCTGAGGATCAAAGAGGTTACCACGGCGATAGGGGCCCCCGCAGGCTGAGACAGACAGAAACGTGGAGAAAAACAGCCATTTTCTGCCTCTAAACCGGCCTCACAATTAGGCTTAGCATGACAAAACGGTAACTCCTATCAGAACAAAACACAGATCAACGTTGCTCTAAAGACTTACTGAAAATTTCGGTACGATTTGGTGTTTCTACAGTAAATATTTTGGCGACGCTGGCAGTTTTAAAACATCAGGCCGTTCTGCTCCTCTCAGAAAATATTTGTATTGGACTCAATGAGGAGCAGGGACAGACGTGGCCACACTCAGAGGCTGATTCTGTAAGTTCTGTAAGTCTCTCTGATATTTTGAGCACATGACATGAGAGATAACAAGTTTGTCTTACAAATTCTGAAAAAATTATGTCTGTAGAGTGTAAATTGTGGCCGTGGTGGCAATTTATCCAGAAAAAATACAGAATGTTTCTTCACTCTCTCCCACTCTAACCGATGATGTCACGCACTCTGACACGAACATTCCATGCAATACACACCCATTATAAACTCATAATTTCTCCAAAAATGATCATGGTCATTGATCAGGGATTGATCAAAAACTATATGACCTATCAAAACGTGGAGTAATACGACAATACACAAGACTTGTGTCTACTGTTTAAAGTTTAAATGGAGTCTCTAGGTGAAAGTATGCCTGAGCAGTAGACTTTTGTTAAACTCCAATGATTGGTCTTTTTCGGTCTTTTTTTTTCGCCCGTCCCATTGACTTACATGCAAAATTTTTTGCGCAGTTTTTCGCGACTACGTCGCGAAAAATTCGTAAACTGTTGAGAAAAGTAATAGCACAGCGATCCCGATCAAGACGCACGTTTTGATATATAATATGTCCTGCAACTCTTCGAGTTGCAGGACTAGTAGCACATCGAAATCTGGCCGGAAGTGGAAAAATAATAATAACTAGAAAAAACATTTCCAAGAATGGAAATGGTGTGAATGCTTCCAGCAATGCTGAATGAGCTGAAGAAATTGTTGAAAGAAAGAAAGAAAGATTGAAACAAGAGAGAAAAAAGAAAAGGACAGAAAGAAAGAAAGAAAGAAAGAAAGAAAGAAAGAAAGAAAGAAAGAAAGAAAGAAAGAAAGAAAGAAAGAAAGAAAGAAATGGAGTAAAAACAAAGGAAGAGAAAAGGAGTAGAAAGAAAGAAAGAAAGAAACAAACAAAGAAGTAAAAAGACAGAAATGGAGTGAAAGAAAGAAAGAAAGAAAGAAAGAAAGAAAGAAAGAAAGAAAGAAAGATTTTTTTGATTTTAAAACTCCAATTTTAATTAGTTACACTTCCTTATTCATAAAACCATCCTTAATGATACATTATCTCACAGCCTTTCACACACCCACACACACACCTAAAAGTTCAGAACCAAACCCCCCTCCTCGGACACAGAGCATAGAACCCCCCTGATCCCCCACTGAGCTCTGAACTGCTCCAGGTTACTGGTCAAGCAGTAAAAAGTGTGCTCTACCCTCAGACGGGCTGCCACCACCCTCTTCAGGCTCTGCACCACCCCGGTCCCGCCCTGCCCCAACATCTGCTGCTTCCTCGTCCTCCACATGGCCAGTTTAGCTGCGCCAAAGATAAAATTGATTAAAACCAAAACCCCTTTTTTCCTGGCCTGGTATTTTGGCCCAAACACAAACAAAGGAAAAGAGAACACCTCCCCGAGAGCCTCCACCCACTGCTTCAGCTGCCTAAACAGTTCCTCCAGCCGAGGACACTGGACCACCAGGTGCTCCAGGGTCTCCCTCTGACTGCAGAAGGGACATTCCTCCCCAGCGCTTGGATCAAGGTGAGCTCTGTGTCTGTTCGTAGCTATTGCTCCATGTATAATCCTCCACTGTAGATCAGCTACACGCTTCTCCACAGGAGGCTTATACAGGACCCGCCAGCTGCCTTTAGGGGAAAAGTCCGAAAGCAACCCCTCTGTCCACCTCGACGCCCTGACGTTGGCCAGGGAGCGGAAATTCAGCACCTTTACGCACACCTGGTACAGCTGCTTCTTCCCACATGCAGCAAAGGTGCCGAGAGATGGAGACATGAAGGAAAGGAGGAGTCCACTGTCTTCCCTCCATCCCTGGACGGCCGGACTGACCTCCAGCTCCGGGAAACCATGACCCACACCATCAGACCACTGCCCAGCCATCCTGTGCACAAAGCCCCTCTGTGCTGGTGACAAAGACCCCCAGACCTCGTCCATGATGTTCCTCAGGACTCTGGAGGACCTGATGTTCAGGACACCACCAAGCTGGTCCAGCGACGCCCCCACCAGATGTCCCAGTTTGGTGACTCCGGCCTCAATGAACTTAGTCCTGAGTGTGGTGGAAGAAGAGACCATGGTGTTGCTAAAAAAGTCGTTGTAAACCAGCGGCTCCTCCAACAGCCACATCCCTGGCCTGATGTCAGGGCTCCGTGTGACCTCCAGGATGTGCCAAGCGTTGATCACTGACCTATAGAAAGGTGCCAGTCCGGTCAAATCTGCCTGTTTAAGCAGAAAGAGCTGCCTGTCCAGGCCAAGCCCCCCAGCCCTCCTGAGCAGCAGCAGAGCGGTGGAAACCCAGCCATGTCCCCCACCGTACAGCAGCCTCTGCGCCGTCTGGAGCCTGAAAGCTGCTGTCCTGGCCAGGATGTCCACCAGCCCCTGCCCTCCCTCTGCCACAGGGAGGTAAAGGGCCGATGCCCTTATCCAGTGCTGACCCGACCAAAAGAAGTCCACCAGGAGCCGCTGCACTTCCTCCACCAGGCCTGGTGGTGGCACCAACACGAAAGAAAGAAAGAAAGAAAGAAAGAAAGAAAGAAAGAAAGAAAGAAAGAAAGAAAGAAAGAAAGAAAGAAAGAATCAAACAAACAAACAAACAAAGAAGTAAAAAGACAGAAATGGAGTGAAAGAAAGAAAGAAAGAAAGAAAGAAAGAAGAAAAAGAGAGAGGGGGATGATAGATAGAAAGAGGTAGATGGATGGATGGATGGATAGAGAGGGAAGGATAGAAAAAGTTACGTAAAATACAAATGAAGGAGTAGAAGAAAGAAAGAAAGAAAGAAAGAAAGAAAGAAAGAAAGGAGACAGAGGGGTTGAAAAATAGGGAGGGGGATAGATAGATAGATAGATAGATAGATAGATAGATAGATAGATAGATAGATAGATAGATAGATAGATAGATAGATAGATAGATAGATAGATAGATAGATAGATAGATAGATAGATAGATAGATAGGACACATGTTAAAAGCTGCATCCTATGTCCCAGGCTCCACCTGTAATTGTACTACTATTAATAGAGTTGGAAAGACTAAACGTCTGAACTTAAATTCATGAGAAAAATATAAATTGTTGGAGATGTTTACATCAAAAGTATAAAATAATTGAGAGCCTGATGAATTTGAGCTGAAAACCTGTGTGTGTGTGTGTGTGTGTGTGTGTGTGTGTGTGTGTGTGTGTGTGTCTGGGTGTGTGAGTCTGACGGTCTTTCTGTCTGCGTGTACATGTGCAGAAAGTAAAACTGTTAAGCGCCACAGAACTCCTCTCTCCCTAATGATCTGATTGATTAGACCTGCGTGGCAGCCTGCCCTCAGAAGTTACCATGGTGACTCAACTAACTGCTTACATTTTACTGTGTGGAACAGTGTTGTGTTTGTGTGTTTGTCTGTTTGTGTATGTGTGCATGTGTGACTGTGTGTGAGTGTCTGTGTGTGTCTGTCTGTGTGAGTGTGATGCCTGTGTTTGTGCGTGGACATCCTCTGTCAGTCTGGTTTATCATGTGTGTGTGTGGGGCTGTGTTTAAAAACATCTTAACGAGCGGCCAGGCTGCACCTGCACTGTTCTATTAATAGACTTTGATAACGAGCTGGCCGCTACAGCTGGACCAACTGCACACAGAGCAGAGCAGAGCAGAGAGATTTGAGCTCTGTGCAGCTTCCGAAAACAGCCCAGAAAAAGAGAACCGTACCTCTTATTAGAATGTGGTCATGACTACTGGGAGAGGAGACCTTCCTGAGCACATTGATGTGCATTAAATGTTTGTAGGGCAAAAACTTTTCTCAGGCTCGCAAGGTAGAAAAGGGGGGCATTTCTGTTTTTCTAAAAAAATCAGCTCCTACTTTTATATTGAAGTGGATGAGCCACTGGAGCGGGTCTAGCTGGACAATTAGGCTCACTGAGACAATTCTGTAAGTCTGTCTGCTGTTCTGAGCACATTAAATGAGACACGACAAGTGTGGCTACAAACCGGTGAGGAAATCATGTGTCTAGAGTTTAATTTCTGGCCGTGCTGGCAATTTATCCAGAAAAAATCCTGAATGTTTTTTCGATCCCTCTCACTCTAACGATGATGTCACTCACTCTAAGCCCTGCTCGTTAAGCGCAATACACAACCATTATAAAGTTGAATTTTGTGAAAAATTTTAATGATTTTAAAACAGCCAACAATCTAAAACTGTTGAAGATATCAATAAGATGAGTCATACGGGAATAGATTAAAAGTTTGTCTACAATTTAAAAGACAAATGGAGTCTGTGGGAGAAAGTATGCTGACGTTTTAGAGGTTCAAAGAAGTAAGAAGATTTTAAAAGTTTGAAGACGTTTTCAATGCATTCCTATGGGAAAAAATTTGCAGAAAAAGTTAAATATTTTAAAAAGTATAAATAGTATAAAAGAGAAAAGTCATAGCACCCTTGTCCTGAAAAAGCCACACGTTTTGATATATGAATGGTTGAAATAGCACAAAGTATGAAGGAGTAGAAGATGTCTGAAAAAGGGTGAAAGTAGTAAGAATAATAATAATAATAATAATAAGTATAAAGAAAATGGCCGAACTGAATAACAATAGTGTGAATGCTTCCAGCATTCACACTAACTAGAAAATTTCCTCTCGGGAAATTTTGAATGGGCCACGGGAGCTACTGCGGGTTGTGCCATCTCTGTCAACATGGGAATCAAACCCACGATCTTAAGGTCAAGACAGAGCTGATCAGACAGACACATGATCATCTTTCTATAAGCACTGATATGGAGGAGCTGTAACCACATTAGGTTAACTGTGTGTGTGTGTGTGTGTGTGTGTGTGTGTGTGTGTGTGTGTGTGTGACTGTAATCACATGAAGCTGGCTCTAGAGTCTGTGTGTGACTGACTTGACACATAGTTAGTTAGTAGCTGCATCCTGTGTCAGTCTGATTTAGCTGTGTCTGTGTTTATAAACATTTAAACGAGCGCCAGGTGGATTGTTTATGAAGTTAACGAGCTCTGGCCTGAGGATCAAAGAGGTTACCACGGCGATAGGGGCCCCCGCAGGCTGAGACAGACAGAAACGTGGAGAAAAAGAGCCATTTTCTGCCTCTGCACCGGTCTCACAATTAGGCTTAGCATGAGAAAACGGTAACTCCTATCAGAACAAAACACAGATCAACGTTGCTCTAAGGACTTACTGAAAATTTCGGTACGATTTGGTGTTTCTACAGTAAATATTTTGGCGACGCTGGCAGTTTTAAAACATCAGGCCGTTCTGCTCCTCTCAGAAAATATTTGTATTGGACTCAATGAGGAGCAGAGACAGACGTGGCCGCACTCAGAGGCTGATTCTGTAAGTTCTGTAAGTCTCTCTGATATTTTGAGCACATGACATAAGAGATAACAAGTTTGTCTTACAAATTCTGAAAAAATTATGTCTGTAGAGTGTAAATTGTGGCCGTGCTCACAGTTTATCCAGAAAAAATACAGAATGTTTCTTCACTCTCTCCCACTCTAACCGATGATGTCACGCACTCTGACACGAACATTCTATGCAATACACACCCATTATAATCTCATAATTTCTCCAAAAATGATCATGGTCATTGATCAGGGATTGATCAAAAACTATATGACCTATCAAAACGTGGAGTAATGCGACAATACACAAGACTTGTGTCTACTGTTTAAAGTTTAAATGGAGTCTCTAGGTGAAAGTATGCCTGAGCAGTAGACGTTTGTTAAACTCCAATGATTGGTCTTTTTCGCTCTTTTTTTTTCGCCCGTCCCATTGACTTACATGCAAAAATTTTGCGCAGTTTTTCGCGACTTGCGTCGCGAAAAATTCGTACACTGTTGAGAAACGTAATAGCACACCGATCCCGATCAAGCCGCACGTTCTGATATATAATATGTCCTGCAACTCTTCGAGTTGCAGGACTAGTAGCGAACCGAAAGTCGGCCGGAAGTGGAAAAATAACTAGAAAAAGCATTTCCAAGAATGGAAATGGTGTGACTGCTGACAGCAACTGAACGCTGTTGCAGAATTAGCAAATAGTGCAAGCAGTGATCACCATACAAATGTTTGACCAAGGTCAGAATCGAACCCACATCCTCATGGTCATTAGACTTCCACTCTGCCTCTAGGCCACAGTGCACACACAGTTGCAGAGACTGTTGTCTGTTAATGATCTGCACACTGTCAACATCAAGAAAGCTTGAGAGTCAAGCTTGAATGACTTAGAATGAAAATGTCTGTGAATTTCAGGCTGAGCACTAACCATATGGCCACAGAGAACCTGAGTTACAATGAGCTTTATACTATGAGGAATCAAAGACTGTCCAATGACAGCTGAATAATTGGAATCAAAAGTCAAGCAATGAAGTGAAAAGACTGAGGCAGGAATCGAACCCATGACCATACAATCACTAAACCTTTACTCTGCCACTCGGCTACAGAGAGCACACTGCTTTCAAAACTGTTGTCATTCATTGTAATGTGATGATGTGCTGCAAACTGGTATGAGTAATCAAGGAGATAACAAACACCTGTAACCAATTGAAGGCGGGGGAGGAGAGCAGAATTCAACATAACATAACAAGAGTTCTTCCCTTGGATTCGAACCAGTGACCTTAGGGTTTGCAAGCATGCACCCTAACCCCTACACTACAGTGGAGTTGTGAAGAAGAGAGGTTGAGACTTTGATGAATGTGAGATTTTTTGTGAAAAAGTTAAATATTTTAAAAAGTATAAATAGTTAAAAAGAGAAAAGTAATGCCGATAAAGTTCAAAAAAAGCTGCACGTTTTGATATATGAATTGTTGAAATAGCACAAAGTATGAAGGACTAGAAGAAGACCGTAAAAAGGCGGAAGAAAATGGCCAAACAGAAGAACAATAGTGTGACTGCTTCAGCAGTCACACTAATAACTAGAAAATTTCCTCTCGGGAAATTTTGAATGGGCCACGGGAGCTACTGCGGGTTGTGCCATCTCTGTCAACATGGGAATCAAACCCACGATCTTAAGGTCAAGACAGAGCTGATCAGACAGACACATGATCATCTTTCTATAAGCACTGATATGGAGGAGCTGTAACCACATTAGGTTACCTGTGTGTGTGTGTGTGTGTGTGTGTGTGTGTGTGTGTGTGTGTGTGTGTGTGTGTGTGTGTGTGTGACTGTAATCACATGAAGCTGGCTCTAGAGTCTGTGTGTGTGTGTGTGACTGACTTGTCACATAGTTAGTTAGTAGCTGCATCCTGTGTCAGTCTGATTTAGCTGTGTCTGTGTTTATAAACATTTAAACGAGCGCCAGGTGGATTGTTTATGAAGTTAACGAGCCCTGGCCTGAGGATCAAAGAGGTTACCACGGCGATAGGGGCCCCCGCAGGCTGAGACAGACAGAAACGTGGAGAAAAACAGCCATTTTCTGCCTCTAAACCGGCCTCACAATTAGGCTTAGCATGACAAAACGGTAACTCCTATCAGAACAAAACACAGATCAACGTTGCTCTAAGGACTTACTGAAAATTTCGGTACGATTTGGTGTTTCTACAGTAAATATTTTGGCGACGCTGGCAGTTTTAAAACATCAAGCCGTTCTGCTCCTCTCAGAAAATATTTGTATTGGACTCAATGAGGAGCAGGGACAGACGTGGCCGCACTCAGAGGCTGATTCTGTCAATTCTGTAAGTCTCTCTGATATTTTGAGCACATGACATGAGAGATAACAAGTTTGTCTTACAAATTCTGAAAAAATTATGTCTGTAGAGTGTAAATTGTGGCCGTGGTGGCAATTTATCCAGAAAAAATACAGAATGTTTCTTCACTCTCTCCCACTCTAACCGATGATGTCACGCACTCTGACACGAACATTCCATGCAATACACACCCATTATAAACTCATAATTTCTCCAAAAATGATCATGGTCATTGATCAGGGATTGATCAAAAACTATATGACCTATCAAAACGTGGAGTAATACGACAATACACAAGACTTGTGTCTACTGTTTAAAGTTTAAATGGAGTCTCTAGGTGAAAGTATGCCTGAGCAGTAGACGTTTGTTAAACTCCAATGATTGGTCTTTTTCGCTCTTTTTTTTTCGCCCGTCCCATTGACTTACATGCAAAATTTTTGCGCAGTTTTTCGCGACTACGTCGCGAAAAATTCGTAAACTGTTGAGAAAAGTAATAGCACAGCGATCCCGATCAGGACGCACATTTTGATATATAATATGTCCTGCAACTCTTCGAGTTGCAGGACTAGTAGCGAATCGAAAATCGTCCGGAAGATGAAGGAGAATAATAACTAGAAAAAGATAGCATTTCCTGCAGAAAATGCGTGTGAATGCTGAAAGCAGCTGAACGCTGTTGCTGAAGCAATGCTGAATGAGCTGAAGAAATTGTTGAATCAATGCTAAATTAGTTGACGAAACTGCTAAAGCAATGTTGAAAAGACTAATGCTAGAGTAGAGTAGAGTAGAGAGTAGAGGAATACTTTATTCATCCCTAGGAGGGAAAAAGCTGAAACATATAACTTGTAGTGTGAGATGAATGCCTTTTTAAAGGTAAAAAGCAGTAGAAATGCTAAAGGGAGAAGAAAACATTGAAATTCTGCATGTTTAAATGTAATGGTTAAATAGTTGAAATCTGCAGCTAACCTAACAGGAAGGACAACTGATGAACCAGCACTAACATAGCCGAAGCAATGGCTGAGAATATATTTAAAAGTAGAAGATGTGAGACTTTGTATGAAATGGCTGGAAATTACTTGAATTGTCAAAGAAGAGTTTGAAAAATTCCTGAATTTGGAAAAAAGTTAATGCCTACTGAAATACATTGTAAACTGACAGCAGAAGAACATTGTTGAAGAATATCGATCATTAGCAGTAGTTTAGGATACGTGTAAAACAATGTGTTCAACATGACCAAAATGGGGAAATGTGTATTTTCAGTTTAAATAGCTAAAGAACAAAATTAACAGCAACGAGTCCATTAACTACAACAGGAAGATAGAGAGGTACACAAAACAGTCAGACAACTGTAGGAAAAGTGTGTGTGTGTGTGTGTGTGTGTGTGTGTGTGTGTGTGTGTGTGTGTGTGTGTGTGTGTGTGTGTGTGTGGTGTGTGTGTGTGTGTGTGTGTGTGTGTGTGTGTGAGGAAGATATACATAAAGTTCTGACCTGACAACTGTATGAAATGTGTGTGTGTTGGACGTGTGTGTCTGTTTGTGTATGGTTAGTGTGTGTCCATTTGTGTGTGTGTTTGTTGTGTGTGCATGTTTGTCTGTTTGTGTGTAATTGTGTAAATTGTGTATGTGTTTGGTAAGTGGTTGTATGTTTGGTGTGTGTGTGTGTGTGTGTGTGTGTGTGTGTGTGTGTGTGTGTGTTTGTGTGTGTGTGGTAGTTAGTGTGTGTCCATTTGTGTGTGTGTGTGTGTGTGTGTTGGATGTGTGTGTATGGTGAGTGTGTGTCCATTTGTGTGTGTGCGTGTGTGTGTATGGTGTGTGTGTGTGTGTGTGTGTGTGTGTGTGTGTGTGTGTGTGTGTGTGTGTGTGTGTGTGTAGTAGTAGTTAGTGTGTGTCCATTTGTGTGTGTGTGTTGGATGTGTATGCATGGTGAGTGTGTGTCCATTTGTGTGTGTGTTGGATGTGTGTGTATGGTGAGTGTGTGTCCATTTGTGTGTGTGTGTGTGTGTGTGTGTGTGTGTGTCCATTTGTGTGTGTGTGTGTGTGTGTGTGTGTGTGTTGGATGTGTGTGTGTGTGTGGTAGTTAGTGTGTGTCCATTTGTGTGTGTGTGTGTGTGTGTGTATGACCGACAGACAGTCAGACAGAGAGAATGTGTGTGCGTTGCCATGGTGACGTTGCCATGGTGAGGTTACCATGGTGAGGTTGCCATGTTGAGGTTACCATGTAACTGTTGGCTGGTGGCTTTAAGGCATGGTGGCAGCTTTAACCATAGGCTTTAACTGCTCTGTGACACCCTCAAACAGATCTAATGTACGACAAATCTGTACTTAGTACGAGCAAAAGGTTTACATTTTCCGAACCATAAGACCTTGCTGAACGCGTCCGTGTCACTTTGGTGTTTCTAGAGTAAAAATTGTTGATTGTGTCGCAGGTTGGAAACTTTGGGACGTTTAGAAAATCAGCGACTACTTTTGAATGGGAGTCAATGAGAGGAAGGGAGGGAAGTGGCCGCACTCGGAGGCTCCCAGTTCAAATTGTGTTCGTCTCTCTGGTTTTTTGAGCACATGAAGAGATCAAGGATGAGCTTGTCTACAAGCATGCCCGAAATTATGTGTGTAGAGTGTAATCTGTGGCCGTACTGACAGGATAGAGAGAAAAATGTGAGAGGATTTTTAGACCCTCTGTCACTCTGCCAACTGCCAACGTCCGAACATTCCGTCCCATTGACTTTCATGTTAAATCTGAATTTTGTCAGAAATTTTAATGATTTTAAAACTATACATATATCTGAAACTGTTGAAGATATCAATAAGCTGAGATATAGCTGAATAGTTGAAATGTTTGTGAACAGTTTAAAAGTTGAATGAAGTCTGTAGCTGAAAGTATGCTGAAGCTATTAGAGGCTGAATGAAGCAGAAGATTTTAAGAGTTTGAAGACTGTTTCAATGTATTCCTATGGGAGAAAAATTGCACAAAAAGTTAAATATTTTAAAAAGTATAAATAGTTGAAAAGAGTAAAATAATAGCAGAATTGTCCAGAAAAAGCTGCACGTTTTGATATATGAATTGTTGAAATAGCACAAAGTATGAAGGAGCAGAAAACTGCTGAAAAAGGGAAGAAGAAGTAAGAATAATAATAATAATAACTAGAAAAAGAAAGCATTTCCTGCAGAAAATGCGTGTGAATGCTGTAAGCAGCTGAACGCTATTGCTGAAGCAATGCTGAATAAGCTGAAGAAATCATTGAAACAAAGTTGAATTAGCTGAAGAACTGTTGAAAAAGTCTAACGTTGAAACTGAAACATATAACTTGAAGATTAATGCCTTTTTAAGGACAAAAAGCAGTAGAAATGTAAAAAAAAAAAAAAAAAAGGAGAAGAAAATGTTAAAATCCTGCATGTTGAAGATGTTAAACAGTTGAAGAGTTGAAATCTGCAGCTAGCCACAGAAAGGAAAACTGATGAACCAGCAGTAACATAGCTGAAGCAACAAGTGAGAATAGATTAAAAAGAAGGAACATGTAAGCAGGAAGCTGATTGACATGACGTGATGGAAAAAATCCTGAATTGTTTAGGTTTAAGTGTAATAAATGTGTGTTTAGTCTAAAAGCAGTAGAAATGTTGAAAAGGCAGAGGAATGTGTTGGAAAATCCTGCATTATTAAGTCTAACAGTTGAGGAGTCTGCAGTCAGCTGCAAAAAGCACTGCTACAGAAAACAGATAAACAAGTGCTAACATGGCTAAAGCAATAAGTGAAAATAGATTAACAAATGGAACCTGTAAGAAGGAGGTTTATTTTGTATGAAATGATTGGAAATTATTTAAATTGTTGAAGATTAGCATAAAGAAATTGAAAAGCTGAAGTCTACTCAAATATATTTAAACATGACAGCATGAATACATTGTTGGACTATTACTAATATAGATTAAACAATATCTAGGTGGTTGGAAATTATTTGAATTGTTGAAGATTGTGGTGAAAGAAAAATTAACATTTTAAGTACACTCAAATTACTCTAATAAAAATTATATGTGTGTTGGATATGTGTGTATGGTCAGTGTGTGTCCGTGTGTGTGTGTGTGTGTGTGTGTGTGTGTGTGTGTGTGTGTGTTGGATATGTGTGTATGGTCAGTGTGTGTCCGTGTGTGTGTGTGTGTGTGTGTTGGATATGTGTGTATGGTCAGTGTGTGTCCATTTGTGTGTGTGACCGACAGACAGTCAAATAGAGAGAATGTGTGTGCGTTGCCATGGTGACGTTGCCATGGTGAGGTTACCATGGTGAGGTTGCCATGTTGAGGTTACCATGTAACTGTTGGCTGGTGGCTTTAAGGTATGGTGGCAGCTTTAACCATAGGCTTTAACTGCTCTGTGACACCCTCAAACAGATCTAATGTACGACAAATCTGTACTTAGTACGAGCAAAAGGTTTACATTTTCCGAACCATAAGACCTTGCTGAACGCGTCCGTGTCACTTTGGTGTTTCTAGAGTAAAAATTGTTGATTGGGTCGCAGGTTGGAAACTTTGGGACGTTTAGAAAATCAGCGCCTACTTTTGAATGGGAGTCAATGGGAGGAGAGAGGAAACTGGCTGCACTCGGAGGCTCCCAGTTTAAATTGTGTTCGTCTCTCTGGTTTTTTGAGCACATGAAGAGATCAAGGATGAGCTTGTCTACAAGCATGCCCGAAATTATGTGTGTAGAGTGTAATCTGTGGCCGTGCTGGCAGGATAGAGAGAAAAATGTGAGAGGATTTTTAGACCCTCTGTCACTCTACCAACTGCCAACGTCCGAACATTCCGTCCCATTGACTTTCATGTTAAATCTGAATTTTGTCAGAAATTTTAATGATTTTAAAACTATACATATATCTGAAACTGTTGAAGATATCAATAAGCTGAGATATAGCTGAATAGTTGAAAGGTTTGTGAACAGTTTAAAAGTTGAATGAAGTCTGTAGCTGAAAGTATGCTGAAGCTATTAGAGGCTGAATGAAGCAGAAGATTTGAAGAGTTTGACGACTGTTTCAATGTATTCCTATGGGAAAAAAATTGCAGAAAAAGTTAAATATTTTAAAAAGTATAAATAGTATGAAAGAGAAAAATAATAGCATAAATGTCCTGAAAAAGCTGCACGTTTTGATATATGAATTGTTGAAATAGCACAAAGTATGAAGAAGTAGTTAAACACAGAAAAAGGGAAGAAGACTCAGAATAATAATAACTAGAAAAAGATAGCATTTCCTGCAGAAAATGCGTGTGAATGCTGAAAGCAGCTGAACGCTGTTGCTGAAGCAATGCTGAATGAGCTGAAGAAATTGTTGAATCAATGCTAAATTAGTTGACGAAACTACTAAAGCAATGTTGAAAAGACTAATGCTAGAGTAGAGTAGAGAGTAGAGGAATACTTTATTCATCCCTAGGAGGGAAAAAGCTGAAACATATAACTTGTAGTGTGAGATGAATGCCTTTTTAAAGGTAAAAAGCAGTAGAAATGCTAAAGGGAGAAGAAAACATTGAAATTCTGCATGTTTAAATGTAATGGTTAAATAGTTTAAATCTGCAGCTAACCTGACAGGAAGGACAACTGATGAACCAGCACTAACATAGCCGAAGCAATGGCTGAGAATATATTTAAAAGTAGAAGATGTGAGACTTTGTATGAAATGGCTGGAAATTACTTGAATTGTCAAAGAAGAGTTTGAAAAATTCCTGAATTAGGAAAAAAGTTAATGCCTACTGAAATACATTGTAAACTGACAGCAGAAGAACATTGTTGAAGAATATAGATGGAGCATTAGCTGAGGAGTAGAACATGTAAACAGCGGGTTTAATGGTGTGAAATGGTTGAGAAGAGCCTCAGTAGTTTAGGATACGTGTAAAACAATGTGTTCAACATGACCAAAATGGGGAAATGTGTATTTTCAGTTTAAATAGCTAAAGAACAAAATTAACAGCAACGAGTCCATTAACTACAACAGGAAGATAGAGAGGTACACAAAACAGTCAGACAACTGTAGGAAAAGTGTGTGTGTGTGTGTGTGTGTGTGTGTGTGTGTATGTGTGTGTGTGTGTGTGTGTGTGTGTGTGTGTGTGTGTGTGTGAGTGAGTGAGGAAGATATACATAAAGTTCTGACCTGACAACTGTATGAAATGTGTGTGTGTTGGACGTGTGTGTCTGTTTGTGTATGGTTAGTGTGTGTCCATTTGTGTGCGTGTTTGTTGTGTGTGCATGTGTGTCTGTTTGTGTGTAATTGTGTAAATTGTGTATGTGTTTGGTAAGTGGTTGTATGTTTGTTGGGTGTGTGTGTGTGTGTGTGTGTGTGTGTGTGTAGGTGTGTGTGTTTGTGTGTGTGTGGTAGTTAGTGTGTGTCCATTTGTGTGTGTGTTGGATGTGTGTGTATGGTGAGTGTGTGTCCATTTGTGTGTGTGTCTCCATTTGTGTGTGTGTGTGTGTGTGTATGGTGTGTGTGTGTGTGTGTGTGTGTGTGTTTGTAGTAGTTAGTGTGTGTCCATTTGTGTGTGTGTGTTGGATGTGTATGCATGGTGAGTGTGTGTCCATTTGTGTGTGTGTGTGTGTGTTGGATGTGTGTGTATGGTGAGTGTGTGTCCATTTGTGTGTGTGTGTGTGTGTGTGTGTCCATTTGTGTGTGTGTGTGTGTGTGTGTGTTGGATGTGTGTGTGTGTGTGTGTGTGTGTGTGTGTGTGTGTGTGTGTGTGTGTGTGTGTGTGTGTGTGTGTGTGTGGTAGTTAGTGTGTGTCCATTTGTGTGTGTGTGTGTGTGTGTATGACCGACAGACAGTCAGACAGAGAGAATGTGTGTGCGTTGCCATGGTGATGTTGCCATGGTGAGGTTACCATGGTGAGGTTGCCATGTTGAGGTTACCATGTAACTGTTGGCTGGTGGCTTTAAGGTATGGTGGCTGCTTTAACCATAGGCTTTAACTGCTCTGTGACACCCTCAAACAGATCTAATGTACGACAAATCTGTACTTAGTACGAGCAAAAGGTTTACATTTTCCGAACCATAAGGCCTTGCTGAACGCGTCCGTGTCACTTTGGTGTTTCTAGAGTAAAAATTGTTGATTGTGTCGCAGGTTGGAAACTTTGGGACGTTTAGAAAATCAGCGCCTACTTTTGAATGGGAGTCAATGAGAGGAGAGAGGGAAATGGCTGCACTCGGAGGCTCCCAGTTTAAATTGTGTTCGTCTCTCTGGTTTTTTGAGCACATGAAGAGATCAAGGATGAGCTTGTCTACAAGCATGCCCGAAATTATGTGTGTAAAGTGTAATCTGTGGCCGTACTGACAGGATAGAGAGAAAAATGTGAGAGGATTTTTAGACCCTCTGTCACTCTACCAACTGCCAACGTCCGAACATTCCGTCCCATTGACTTTCATGTTAAATCAGAATTTTGTCAGAAATTTTAATGATTTTAAAACTATACATATATCTGAAACTGTTGAAGATATCAATAAGCTGAGATATAGCTGAATAGTTGAAAGGTTTGTGAACAGTTTAAAAGTTGAATGAAGTCTGTAGCTGAAAGTATGCTGAAGCTATTAGAGGCTGAATGAAGCAGAAGATTTGAAGAGTTTGAAGACTGTTTCAATGTATTTCCTATGAGAGAAAAATTGCACAAAAAGTTAAATATTTTAAAAAGTATAAATAGTATGAAAGAGAAAAATAATAGCATAAATGTCCTGAATAAGCTGCACGTTTTGATATATGAATTGTTGAAATAGCACAAAGTATGAAGAAGTAGTTAAACACAGAAAAAGGGAAGAAGACTCAGAATAATAATAATAATAATAATAATAATAATAATAAGTTTAAAGAAACAAAATGGCCGAACAGAATAACAATACTGTGAATGCTTCCAGCATTCACACTAATAATAAGTATAAAGATTTGAATAACAATAGTGTGAATGCTTCCAGCATTCACACTAACTAGAAAATTTCCTCTCGGGAAATTTTGAATGGGCCACGGGAGCTACTGCGGGTTGTGCCATCTCTGTCAACATGGGAATCAAACCCACGATCTTAAGGTCAAGACAGAGCTGATCAGACAGACACATGATCATCTTTCTATAAGCACTGATATGGAGGAGCTGTAACCACATTAGGTTAACTGTGTGTGTGTGTGTGTAGGTGTGTGTGTGTGTGTGTGTGTGTGTGTGTGTGTGTGTGTGTGTGTGTGTGTGTGTGACTGTAATCACATGAAGCTGGCTCTAGAGTCTGTGTGTGTGTGTGTGTGACTGACTTGACACATAGTTAGTTAGTAGCTGCATCCTGTGTCAGTCTGATTTAGCTGTGTCTGTGTTTATAAACATTTAAACGAGCGCCAGGTGGATTGTTTATGAAGTTAACGAGCTCTGGCCTGAGGATCAAAGAGGTTACCACGGCGATAGGGGCCCCCGCAGGCTGAGGCAGACAGAAACGTGGAGAAAAACAGCCATTTTCTGCCTCTAAACCGGCCTCACAATTAGGCTTAGCATGACAAAACGGTAACTCCTATCAGAACAAAACACAGATCAACGTTGCTCTAAGGACTTAATGAAAATTTCGGTACGATTTGGTGTTTCTACAGTAAATATTTTGGCGACGCTGGCAGTTTTAAAACATCAGGCCGTTCTGCTCCTCTCAGAAAATATTTGTATTGGACTCAATGAGGAGCAGAGACAGACGTGGCCGCACTCAGAGGCTGATTCTGTAAGTTCTGTAAGTCTCTCTGATATTTTGAGCACATGACATGAGAGATAACAAGTTTGTCTTACAAATTCTGAAAAAATTATGTCTGTAGAGTGTAAATTGTGGCCGTGGTCACAGTTTATCCAGAAAAAATACAGAATGTTTCTTCACTCTCTCCCACTCTAACCGATGATGTCACGCACTCTGACACGAACATTCTATGCAATACACACCCATTATAAACTCATAATTTCTCCAAAAATGATCATGGTCATTGATCAGGGATTGATCAAAAACTATATGACCTATCAAAACGTGGAGTAATGCGACAATACACAAGACTTGTGTCTACTGTTTAAAGTTTAAATGGAGTCTCTAGGTGAAAGTATGCCTGAGCAGTAGACTTTTGTTAAACTCCAATGATTGGTCTTTTTCGGTCTTTTTTTTTCGCCCGTCACATTGACTTACATGCAAAATTTTTGCGCAGTTTTTCGCGACTACGTCGCGAAAAATTCGTAAACTGTTGAGAAAAGTAATAGCACAGCGATCCCGATCAGGACGCACGTTTTGATATATAATTTGTCCTGCAACTCTTCGAGTTGCAGGACTAGTAGCGCATCGAAAATCGGCCGGAAGTGGAAAAATAATAATAAGAAGAAAAAATCCACACAATAACAGTAGTGCCCGGGCTTCGCCCGGGCACTGGTCCCTGCAGCTATTTCATAGCTGTTGGGACCAGTGCCCGGTGCGATTGCCCGTGGCCCTAACTAGAAAATTTCCTCTCGGGAAATTTTGAATGGGCCACGGGAGCTATTGCGGGTTGTGCCATCTCTGTCAACATGGGAATCAAACCCACGATCTTAAGGTCAAGACAGAGCTGATCAGACAGACACATGATCATCTTTCTATAAGCACTGATATGGAGGAGCTGTAACCACATTAGGTTACCTGTGTGTGTGTGTGTGTGTGTGTGTGTGTGTGTGTGTGTGACTGTAATCACATGAAGCTGGCTCTAGAGTCTGTGTGTGTGTGTGTGTGTGTGTGTGTAATCACATGAAGCTGGCTCTAGAGTCTGTGTGTGTGTGTGTGTGTGTGACTGACTTGACACATAGTTAGTTAGTAGCTGCATCCTGTGTCAGTCTGATTTAGCTGTGTCTGTGTTTATAAACATTTAAACGAGCGCCAGGTGGATTGTTTATGAAGTTAACGAGCTCTGGCCTGAGGATCAAAGAGGTTACCACGGCGATAGGGGCCCCCGCAGGCTGAGACAGACAGAAACGTGGAGAAAAACAGCCATTTTCTGCCTCTAAACCGGCCTCACAATTAGGCTTAGCATGACAAAACGGTAACTCCTATCAGAACAAAACACAGATCAACGTTGCTCTAAGGACTTACTGAAAATTTCGGTACGATTTGGTGTTTCTACAGTAAATATTTTGGCGACGCTGGCAGTTTTAAAACATCAGGCCGTTCTGCTCCTCTCAGAAAATATTTGTATTGGACTCAATGAGGAGCAGAGACAGACGTGGCCGCACTCAGAGGCTGATTCTGTAAGTTCTGTAAGTCTCTCTGATATTTTGAGCACATGACATGAGAGATAACAAGTTTGTCTTACAAATTCTGAAAAAATTATATCTGTAGAGTGTAAATTGTGGCCGTGGTGGCAATTTATCCAGAAAAAATACAGAATGTTTCTTCACTCTCTCCCACTCTAACCGATGATGTCACGCACTCTGACACGAACATTCCATGCAATACACACCCATTATAAACTCATAATTTCTCCAAAAATGATCATGGTCATTGATCAGGGATTGATCAAAAACTATATGACCTATCAAAACGTGGAGTAATACGACAATACACAAGACTTGTGTCTACTGTTTAAAGTTTAAATGGAGTCTCTAGGTGAAAGTATGCCTGAGCAGTAGACTTTTGTTAAACTCCAATGATTGGTCTTTTTCGGTCTTTTTTTTTCGCCCGTCCCATTGACTTACATGCAAAATTTTTGCGCAGTTTTTCGCGACTACGTCGCGAAAAATTCGTAAACTGTTGAGAAAAGTAATAGCACAGCGATCCCGATCAGGACGCACGTTTTGATATATAATATGTCCTGCAACTCTTCGAGTTGCAGGACTAGTAGCGAATCGAAATCTGGCCGGAAGATGAAAAATAATAAAAACTAGAAAAAGATAGCATTTCCTGCAGAAAATGCGTGTGAATGCTGAAAGCAGCTGAACGCTGTTGCTGAAGCAATGCTGAATGAGCTGAAGAAATTGTTGAATTAATGCTAAATTAGTTGACGAAACTGCTAAAGCAATGTTGAAAAGACTAATGCTAGAGTAGAGTAGAGAGTAGAGGAATACTTTATTCATCCCTAGGAGGGAAAAAGCTGAAACATATAACTTGTAGTGTGAGATGAATGCCTTTTTAAAGGTAAAAAGCAGTAGAAATGCTAAAGGGAGAAGAAAACATTGAAATTCTGCATGTTTAAATGTAATGGTTAAATAGTTGAAATCTGCAGCTAACCTGACAGGAAGGACAACTGATGAACCAGCACTAACATAGCCGAAGCAATGGCTGAGAATATATTTAAAAGTAGAAGATGTGAGACTTTGTATGAAATGGCTGGAAATTACTTGAATTGTCAAAGAAGAGTTTGAAAAATTCCTGAATTAGGAAAAAAGTTAATGCCTACTGAAATACATTGTAAACTGACAGCAGAAGAACATTGTTGAAGAATATAGATCGAGCATTAGCTGAGGAGTAGAACATGTAAACAGCGGGTTTAATGGTGTGAAATGGTTGAGAAGAGCCTCAGTAGTTTAGGATACGTGTAAAACAATGTGTTCAACATGACCAAAATGGGGAAATGTGTATTTTCAGTTTCAATAGCTAAAGAACAAAATTAACAGCAACGAGTCCATTAACTACAACAGGAAGATAGAGAGGTACATACAAAACAGTCAGACAACTGTAGGAAAAGTGTGTGTGTGTGTGTGTGTGTGTGTGTGTGTGTGTGTGTGTGTGTGTGTGTGTGTGTGTGTGTGTGAGAGAGAGAGTGAGGAAGATATACAAAAGTGTGTGTGTGTGTGTGTGTGTGTGTGTTGGTATTCCTATCTGTATGGGGACATTGATCTGTTTACACAGTCACGCCATGGGGACCTCCAACCTCATGGGGACCAAAATGCAGGTCCCCGCGAGACAATGCCTCTTAAATGAATGCTGGAGCCATTCTGAAGGTGCCTGTGAAGTTTTAAGCTTCGGCCCATAAGTCATGTTTTTCCGTCGGGAAACACACACACAGATTTCTCACTATCGCCCCCTATCGGCCCCCATGAAGTATTGCAGTCAGTTGATTCACACACATTCTTCCATATATGGTAAGTTCCGCCCCCTTCCTGGTCCCCATAAAGAATGTTAAAAGCATTCATAGTGTTATTAACACTAATATACACTAATTAACACTAACATGTATTAAATATGTATATATATATATTTATATATATATATATATAGCCTACTAATTGTCTGATATATGGTGAAATGAAGAAAGGTACTATGAGTGAGAGGCCTGTGGTCCTTTATGTAGTTGATGATTTACTGGAATGTGTAGGTGAAATGGAAAGGATGAGAAATATTCTTGTGACTTTGGTGAACAGAACACCGGGGTCAAATGTGGAATTATTTAATAATACTTAGGAAGTAAATAAACTATGATACTATCTCATAAGGGTCAAATGGAATGGAGTGTATATAGAAGACCTAAATGCTGCACATGAAACATTTTTAAACAGCTTTGGTATTATGTGATAAACATGTAAGGAATAACATAGAGTGGGCCGGTCACTATAGAGAAATAAATCCCTTCAGGGTGATGCAGAAGCCTGACATGCATCCTTCAAAACCATGAAAAGACAACACCTATTCCATATCACTACATACTGTATTAAGAGTTAAGAAGGCTCTTGAGAAGAAGTACGCTAAAGGCCTCTACAGACAGACCACGGTTTGCGCAGCGCATACCGCGGAGTAGGGCACAGTTGGGCGCAGAGCAAGCTGCACGCGTGCGCAGAGAAAGGTGCATGCACGTGTTGCCTAGTGTTTTTCACGGCTTTTCCTAACTTTTCCCTTTGGTTTTGGACATACCATACTGCATAGGGGAGAGTGGGGTGAGTTGTGCAGGGGGGAAGATGTGCCCCCCCCCCCTCCTTCCCTCCTCCCCCTCCCTGTGCACATCATGTTTTGCTATTGCTGGAAAAATTTATTTGAAGAAGCAGAAGTACAGAGTTACAGAAGAACAGTGGGCTGCTGGTCTTTCAAGGAGAGGAGGCTTATTTTGGGCCTATATCATAAAATGTGTCAGTTTATTTTTATTATGTTAATTCAACCCTCCGGTCGCTAACGAGCCGGGGCTGCTGCACGAGGCTAGTGTGACCGGCTGTGAATGCTAAGAGTCTCCAAACACCAGTACAGTCTCCAATAACACCACTACAGTCTCCAAACACCAGTACAGTCTCCAAACACCAGTACAGTCTCCAATAACACCAGAAACAAGCACACGCATTCCAGTTCACGCCTAGAGATCCTGGCGCTAACCCTGGCGAGCTGTGCTTGACCGGAGAAAATTGAGCTAATAGTGGCTAACATATGGACGTAACTCCGATAAGAGGGGACGCGCCGAGCTCTGTGCACCGCCGGAGGATGTCATGTACCCAGAAACGACGGCGGCAGCAGGACTGAATTTGATTTTAATAGGACCTATTTAATTGGTCGGGTTTACGTGACCCGGAAGTTTGGCGATATCAAGAGACGCAGTCACAAAGATCATTCATAGTTTTCATAGACGTGATCCACGGAGCTGGAGGGTAAAACATTGGTTCAGCGACAAGACCGGACACTGCACAGAGCAGCAACCACGAAGACTTAGGTCATCTCACTGGTCATTAAGACACTGTCACGTTTTGAGCGATCACATCCAGCTCTCACCGCTGTTTTTTTTTTTCAGTCATTGAAAACAGTCCCTGCCTGGAGAATCCCTCACCTAAACCAAGATAAAAGTATAGATGTCATAGGAGGTGAAGCGTCCCCCCCCCCCCTCGTAGATCCTCTGAATAATATCGCAGCCGCAACAACAACAACAACATTCTGCAAACAAATATTGTGGGGGGTCGATTAAACGATAAGACAGCAGCCGACAGATAGGCTATATGCTTAATGTTTGGGTGCAATAAAGTCACTGTTAACAAAATCAACATCTAATCTGTCCCTTCAAAATAAAGTTTGTAACGTGTCTGTTTGGAGCAGCTGCTGGCACCTGTGCAGCTGCAGTGACAGTTCCTCATCACTAAACCTGAGCCCCCATCAGATCCTCCCTCGTTCACGTCGTGACGACCGGACAGTCTTTTGGACATATAGGCCTATTGTATATTCTGTGTTTTTCCTCTCCTTAACCGTCTCGTTTAAGTTTTTGCTGGTCAACCTGCATCTGGTGCACAGTTTCTCTCGTGCTTATTGCTCACTCGCTCAGTCTCAATCCGCATATAATGAGCCTATTTTAAAAAGGAAAAAACACAGACGCGCAAATTGAAATGACCTAGGCCTATAGTGTCTAACAATTCAATGACCACAGCTGATCACCAGCTTGTCTGGCCCCACCTGTCACGTCTCTATGAACACAACTAGGCTATATGGGCTTCTCTTTTTTTTTCTTCTTCTTTTTTTTTTATATATATTTTTTTATAATTAAAAAATCCAGCCTATTTTTTAGGCCTTTTCTCGAAAATTGCATATCCATAATAAAATGAGTATATCTCTGCAACCACAAGGTCTATTTGAATACTTTTGGTGTCATAGTAAAGGGAAAAAAAATTAGGAATTGCTGAAATGTGTAAATTTCAGTATATCTGTTACTGGTGAAGAGTAAATGAAGATGACACACAGAAAAAAATTAATACAATTAATATTCGCCTAAAAAAAAATCATATTTTTGATGAGTGCCCTTTAGAATAATGCTGATGAAGCTCAAACTCTCTATAAAATCATTGTACAGCATGTGAACATTGTCTCTGCAGTGGTTGATTCTGATTAATTGAAGCAGGACAAAATGATTGAGATTTTACTACAAAATATCCAGGCGAACTTTCCAAAATGTCCATTTTTGGCACAGCTTGGAACCACCTGCTACTATAAACTATTGTTTAATCTTTATTTTCACACAATTTGGATAAACTAACTGAAAATAAATCTACTGGAACCGATTGGAAATAACTAACATAGTGGATTCAGTGTCTCTGCGTCCCTGCTGCTCAGAGCAGCTTGTTTGGGTGGGTTTGGCTTTCAGCCTCTATCTCTGCAGCGGAGTGGTCGATTCGAGTGAGTGGCGGCTCATTTTAACCAATAGAGAGAGAGGAATGACGCTAGACCCAGGTCGATGTGATTGGCCGCACTGGCAGCCATGTGACAGCCATGAACCAGTCAGATCAGCAGATCCACGTGCAGGCCAACGTGGGGTTGTGTGCGCTCCGTCAGGCTCCGTGCAGGCTTCCGTACAGGGTCCTAGCGCCGTCGGATTTTGGCCCGGCTGATTCAGATGTAAACACTAGGCAGAGTTGAACTGGAAATATTGTGGATTTACCCATAACACAACCTTTTCACGGCAAAACAGCAAAGGTAAGAGCAAATGTACGACCATGTTTTGGCCACGCAGTGTCTGTTTTTGCTCGACTTTGCTGGTTGTTGTCTTCTCCCTCTGCCGTGCTGCTGCTAGCTGCTGTGTTAGCCGCTGTTGTTCAGGGACGCCCCGATGTTCACGTTCAGATGAGAGGTCGCTGATGTGTTTTGCATTATGTACAGTAGTATACGAGCCAGAAATGTGGCGACTGGGTCCACACAGAGGTGCTTTATGAAGTTTGATGTCTAGTTGTTTGTTTGAGTAGTGTTTGGGCTGTGTTTGGGTCATATAAACATGGTTTTTACACGTTGTAGCCCAGCTTCTGCTGTTTAATTTGACATATAATATGACCATATTCTTTCATAATCAGTGCAGTGGGGGCTTTGTTATTGTTATGCATGTCTTCAAGTCCCCCAAATGGGGGACTCTGGATTACAGGAGGTATGCTCGTGAGTCCGGCCGCATCGGGTCCAGGCTCCAACACTGGTCGGACCTGGTCGGGTCTTTGCTCATGTACCTATTTGCTCAAACTTGGAGCCAGACCCGGCCCTATAGGAGACCAGAGTCTGGTTGAGTCCCAGCTTTTATTTGAGAACGGTAGCCGGTAAGGGGGGGAGAGGGCGGCGGCGACGTGTCTAATTTAATGACCAGTGAGTTGACAGGTCTTGGTGGTTGCTGCTCTGTGCAGTGTCCCGTCTTGTCCTTGACCCAATGTTTTACCCTCCAGCTCCACGGATCACGTCTCTAAAAATGTATGATCTTTGTGCCAACTTCCGGGTCACGTAAACCCCACAAATTAAATATTAAAATCAAATTCAGTCCTGCTGCCTGTTTTTCCATTTCGTATTTTTGATCGAAGCCTAAAATTTTTGTATTAGATTAAAAAACAAAAAACAAAATAATCTGTCACTTTTTCATTTTTTGATTTTTGATTTCTAATTGAAAATCGAATGGCCGCAAAGTACATGGACCTGCCTGGACTACTAGTCCAGGCAGAAATGGCAAATAAAGAACTTTGAATAAAGAACTTTGAACTTCTCCCCTTTAAATTGCCTGAAATCGGCACTTCCGCTGGTGGACTTTTATTCTGAAATCGGTTCAACCTGCGGTCAATGATGATGTCGGATGATTACCCGGAGCTGTCTTGAGTTCGTGGTCAGCGGCGTTTTTCGGTATGTATTAATCATTTTATTGAAATATAGCAGTTTATATTTGTTCATTTATTCAAACTATCGTGTGTTGTTGTTGTTGAAGGCTATTGAAGGCGAATTTTTCGGCAACCAGGATAGATTTATTCAGTTAATGTTAATGCACATGTAGAAAGTAAACGGATAATGTTAGAAGCCAAGTGAGAAGTCGACGTTGCACCGTGTCAAATGCTCTGTTTAGTCAATATAGTATGTAACTTATGTCATTTAACTAGAGAAAATAGCCGTGATGCTACCGTCGCACCTGTAGCATGCCGAGCTGTTGCAGCTAGCGTTAGCTCCAACAGCTCGGCATGCTACAGGTGCAACGCACAGACAACAGCAAATAATACGTGAGGTGATGCTGCAGTGTGAACGCTAACATCATCGTGCTGTGACTTTATGCTTTTGGGGGCTACAATAATCTTCTGAGAGCAGCTGAAGTTTTTAGAGTCAGTTTCTCCGGCGTAGACTGTAGGCTTCTTCAAGTTGAAGTCCACCTTGGCTGGGGGGTGGCTGAGCGCACGTGGCAGCAGAGCCAGGCATTTAACTGGGCCTAGTCTGACTAGGCCCAGACAGTTGTCTGTCTGACTAGGCCGGGGGGGGGGGGGCAGCATAAAATATAATAATAATCTACTAACAACGGCAATTTAATCGTGATGGTGGGTCATTAATGACAATGATGATATTGTCCATCGGCACAACCCTAGTTGGAATAGCACCGTATGCATTTTAACAAACTGTCTTTTATTAATTTCTCTTCAGTTTGAAATGCCGCCCAGGCTCAGTCCTGTTAAAGATGCCTGCCACCATGTTGGTTTAAAGACCAACAAGACATGGAAACTGGAGGTGAAATTCATCAATGCAGTGAAAGGTAAGATGATGTCTTATAGGCGGGGAGCCAGGAGGGTCTACCATGCACCCCCCCCCCACAACAAAATGCCACATGACTTTTTTTAACCTTCAAGATGTCCTGAATAAGAAATTGAGTGGTAACAGTAATATAACTCATTCCCATTATGTTTTTTACATCATATTGTACATGACCCCAGAATGCTCTATGCATTTTATTTCTATGTTGTAGTACACTGCCAAGGCCTCTAGAGCCATGCTGCAGTTGGTTATCATAGCTCATGATATACCATATGAAAGCTTGGAGTCTGTAGAATACAGATATGATCATAGATTTGGTGTACACATTTGCATAGCAACAGTTGCTAGGCAAAGCATCTTCCTTAGCAACCAGCATCAGTGATACAGTTCCTCTGCGATTGCATTGTTTTATGATGTCTGAATCCAGACCGCTTTTCCAAAGTGCCACATGACTTTTTTTAACCTTCAAGATGTCCTGAATAAGAATTTGAGTGGTAACAGTAATACAACTCATTCCTACTATACTTTTTACATCATTTTGTACATGACCCCAGAATGCTCTATACGTTTCAGTTCTATGTAGTAGTAAACTGCCAAGGCCTCTACAGCTATTCTGCAGTTGGTTATCATAGCTTGTTATATACCACATGAAAGCTTGGAGTCTGTAGTATACAGATACTGTATGATCATAGATTTGGTGTACCCATTTTCATAGCAACAGTTGCTAGGCAAAGCATCTTCCTTAGCAACCAGCATCAGTGATGATCCATTGTAGTACATGATTTGCTTCCTTGTTTTGATCAAAATTTCCTTTAATTTTTTTCTTGCAGGACGTGGATTGTTCGCACTAGGTTCATTCTGCAAAGGAGATTTTGTGGTTGAATACAGGGGTGATTTCATAGATGATGCTGAAGCGCAGAGGAGGAGGAAAGTGTACCACCCCTCCTGTGCTGCATTTTTCTTTGTCTTCAAGTGGAGAGGGAAAACATGGTGGTAAGTGCACCTTTATCTCTGGTACATGCCTTTATATAATTTGTATAAATTGTTAAAATTGACTGCACAATCGATGTCTGCCATTTAATAATGTAATAACATTATTTTTAAGTAAAAGTGTTTTTATTTTACTCTCATCTCTTTGTCCATTCTTAGTATTGATGCCTCCAGAGAAGACGATTCATCTGGCCGCCTAGTGAACGATGAACACAGACATCCAAATTGCCGGATGAAAAAAATTGAGGTGGAGGGAAGCCCATACTTGTGTCTTTTTGCTCTAAAAGACATAAAAGAAGGTGAAGAAATAACTTACGACTACGGAGGCAATGACTGCCCGTGGCGAATGCAGGTGTGTCCACAGGACAGTCCTCAACAGGTACATTCACCTTCATCACTTGATGTTTATTTTACAGCCTCTCTTAGGTTTAAGTAACTAAGTAAAGCTAATGGGGTCATTGTGCAGTTAATTTATTGTCGATCAGATCTACTAACAGTTAAATCTAATGCCTCAATGAGGCAAAAGATAAAAGCTCTTTTAAAATGGATCTGAACCTGTCTGGGCATTTTCTTTTGGCCTAAATATCACTGTAATCCAACACATTTACGATGTCCCCACAATGTACTTATGATACTATTAGTGTTAAATAACATCCAGAGATGCTTAGTCCCCGTGAAGGATGATAACATAGTGTGTATTAAAGTCCCCATGAAGCTTGTTGTATTGAAGATGTGTTAAAGCAAACACAGGTTTACTCATTAGTCTGAAATATTACAATTTTCTTTCTGTTTTCTTTCCTCTGAAGTCTGGTGTTTTGGCATGTACTAAAGTTTAAAGATCCTTGAACATGTATTTTTATCTACTTGAGTTTTATATGGTGGGCACATTAAGGTCTTAATTTTTCCATTGTTTTCTTTATACATCATTGCAGATGACATTGTGTGCCCTGGATATTCATCCTACAAAGACGTCCCATCCTCTTGCCGTGTCTGAGAAACAGATGGAAGCAGCTTCGTGTCCACAGGACAGTCCTCAACAGGTACATTCACCTTTATCACTTGTTGATTACTGCAACAGCCTCTCTTAAGTTAGTTTTAAGTAACTAAATAAAGCAAATAGGGTCATTGTGCAGTTAATTTATTGTCGATCAGATCTACTAACAGTTAAATCTAATGCCTCAATGAGGCAAAAGATAAAAGCTCTTTTAAGATGGATCTGAACCTGTCTGGACATTTTCTTTTGGCCTAAATATCACTGTAATCCAACACATTTACGATGTCCCCACAATGTACTTATGATACTACTAGTGTTAGATACTATTAGTGTTAAATAACACCCAGAGATGCTTAGTCCCCGTGAAGGATGATAACATGGTGTGTATTAAAGTCCCCATGAAGCTTGTTGTATTGAAGATGTGTAAAGCAAACACAGGTTTACTCATTAGTCTGAAATATTACAATTTTCTTTCTGTTTTCTTTCCTCTGAAGTCTGGTGTTTTGGCATGTACTAAAGTTTAAAGATCCTTGAACATGTATTTTTATCTACTTGAGTTTTATATGGTGGGCACATTAAGGTCTTAATTTTTCCATTGTTTTCTTTATACATCATTGCAGATGACATTGTGTGCCCTGGATATTCATCCTACAAAGACGTCCCATCCTCTTGCCGTGTCTGAGAAACAGATGGAAGCAGCTTCGTGTCCACAGGACAGTCCTCAACAGGTACATTCACCTTTATCACTTGTTGATTACTGTAACAGCCTCTCTTAAGTTAGTTTTAAGTAACTAAATAAAGCAAATAGGGTCATTGTGCAGTTAATTTATTGTCGATCAGATCTACTAACAGTTAAATCTAATGCCTCAATGAAGCAAAAGATAAAAGCTCTTTTAAGATGGATCTGAACCTGTCTGGACATTTTCTTTTGGCCTAAATATCACTGTAATCCAACACATTTACGATGTCCCCACAATGTACTTATGATACTATTAGTGTTAAATAACATCCAGAGATGCTTAGTCCCCGTGAAGGATGATAACATGGTGTGTATTAAAGTCCCCATGAAGCTTGTTGTATTGAAGATGTGTTAAAGCAAACACAGGTTTACTCATTAGTCTGAAATATTACAATTTTCTTTCTGTTTTCTTTCCTCTGAAGTCTGGTGTTTTGGCATGTACTAAAGTTTAAAGATCCTTGAACATGTATGTTTATCTACTTGAGTTTTATATGGTGGGCACATTAAGGTCTTAATTTCTCCATTGTTTTCTTCATACATCATTGCAGATGACATTGTGTGCCCTGGATATTCATCCTACAAAGACGTCCCATCCTCTTGCCGTGTCTGAGAAACAGATGGAAGCAGCTTCGTGTCCACAGGACAGTCCTCAACAGGTACATTCACCTTTATCACTTGTTGTTTACTGCAACAGCCTCTCTTAGGTTTAAGTAACTAAATAAAGCAAATGGGCTCATTGTGCAGTTAATTTATTGTCGATCAGATCTACTAACAGTTAAATCTAATGCTACAATGTCACAATGTCATTTAGCAGACGCTTTTATCCAAAGCGACGTACATTTTAGAGTTATACATTCACATTCACACACCAATGGCACAGCCTTTGGGAGTAATTTTGGGTTAAGTGTCTTGCCCAAGGACACATCGACATGGAGAAGCCAAGAATCAAACCACTGATCTTCCAATTGGTGGACGACTGCTCTACCTCCAGACCACAGTCGCACTAAATAAAGCAAATGGGGTCATTGTGAGGGTAATTTATTGTCGATCAGATCTACTAACAGTTAAATCTAATGCCTCAATGAGGCAAAAGATAAAAGCACTTTTAAGATGGATCTGAACCTGTCTGGGCATTTTCTTTTGGCCTAAATATCACTGTAATCCAACACATTTACGATGTCCCCACAATGTACTTATGATACTATTAGTGTTAAATAACATCCAGAGATGCTTAGTCCCCGTGAAGGATGATAACATGGTGTGTATTAAAGTCCCCATGAAGCTTGTTGTATTGAAGATGTGTTAAAGCAAACACAGGTTTACTCATTAGTCTGAAATATTACAATTTGGTGTTTTCTTTCCTCTGAAGTCTGGTGTTTTGGCATGTACTAAAGTTTAAAGATCCTTGAACATGTATTTTTATCTACTTGAGTTTTATATGGTGGGCACATTAAGGTCTTAATTTTTCCATTGTTTTCTTTATACATCATTGCAGATGACATTGTGTGCCCTGGATATTCATCCTACAAAGACGTCCCATCCTCTTGCCGTGTCTGAGAAACAGATGGAAGCAGCTTCGTGTCCACAGGACAGTCCTCAACAGGTACATTCACCTTTATCACTTGTTGATTACTGCAACAGCCTCTCTTAAGTTAGTTTTAAGTAACTAAATAAAGCAAATAGGGTCATTGTGCAGTTAATTTATTGTCGATCAGATCTACTAACAGTTAAATCTAATGCCTCAATGAGGCAAAAGATAAAAGCTCTTTTAAGATGGATCTGAACCTGTCTGGGCATTTTCTTTTGGCCTAAATATCACTGTAATCCAACACATTTACGATGTCCCCACAATGTACTTATGATAATACTAGTGTTAGATACTATTAGTGTTAAATAACATCCAGAGATGCTTAGTCCCCGTGAAGGATGATAACATGGTGTGTATTAAAGTCCCCATGAAGCTTGTTGTATTGAAGATGTGTTAAAGCAAACACAGGTTTACTCATTAGTCTGAAATATTACAATTTTCTTTCTGTTTTCTTTCCTCTGAAGTCTGGTGTTTTGGCATGTACTAAAGTTTAAAGATCCTTGAACATGTATGTTTATCTACTTGAGTTTTATATGGTGGGCATATTAAGGTCTTAATTTCTCCATTGTTTTCTTTATACATCATTGCAGATGATATTGTGTGCCCTGGATATTCATCCTACAAAGACGTCCCATCCTCTTGCCGTGTCTGAGAAACAGATGGAAGCAGCTTCGTGTCCACAGGACAGTCCTCAACAGGTACATTCACCTTTATCACTTGTTGTTTACTGCAACAGCCTCTCTTAGGTTTAAGTAACTAAATAAAGCAAATGGGCTCATTGTGCAGTTAATTTATTGTCGATCAGATCTACTAACAGTTAAATCTAATGCTACAATGTCACAATGTCATTTAGCAGACGCTTTTATCCAAAGCGACGTACATTTTAGAGTTATACATTCACATTCACACACCAATGGCACAGCCTTTGGGAGTAATTTTGGGTTAAGTGTCTTGCCCAAGGACACATCGACATGGAGAAGCCAAGAATCAAACCACTGATCTTCCGATTGGTGGACGACTGCTCTACCTCCAGACCACAGTCGCACTAAATAAAGCAAATGGGGTCATTGTGAGGGTAATTTATTGTCGATCAGATCTACTAACAGTTAAATCTAATGCCTCAATGAGGCAAAAGATAAAAGCACTTTTAAGATGGACCTGAACCTGTCTGGGCATTTTCTTTTGGCCTAAATATCACTGTAATCCAACACATTTACGATGTCCCCACAATGTACTTATGATACTATTAGTGTTAAATAACATCCAGAGATAATTAGTCCCCGTGAAGGATGATAACATGGTGTGTATTAAAGTCCCCATGAAGCTTGTTGTATTGAAGATGTGTTAAAGCAAACACAGGTTTACTCATTAGTCTGAAATATTACAATTTGGTGTTTTCTTTCCTCTGAAGTCTGGTGTTTTGGCATGTACTAAAGTTTAAAGATCCTTGAACATGTATTTTTATCTACTTGAGTTTTATATGGTGGGCACATTAAGGTCTTAATTTTTCCATTGTTTTCTTTATACATCATTGCAGATGACATTGTGTGCCCTGGATATTCATCCTACAAAGACGTCCCATCCTCTTGCCGTGTCTGAGAAACAGATGGAAGCAGCTTCGTGTCCACAGGACAGTCCTCAACAGGTACATTCACCTTTATCACTTGTTGATTACTGCAACAGCCTCTCTTAAGTTAGTTTTAAGTAACTAAATAAAGCAAATAGGGTCATTGTGCAGTTAATTTATTGTCGATCAGATCTACTAACAGTTAAATCTAATGCCTCAATGAGGCAAAAGATAAAAGCTCTTTTAAGATGGATCTGAACCTGTCTGGGCATTTTCTTTTGGCCTAAATATCACTGTAATCCAACACATTTACGATGTCCCCACAATGTACTTATGATAATACTAGTGTTAGATACTATTAGTGTTAAATAACATCCAGAGATGCTTAGTCCCCGTGAAGGATGATAACATGGTGTGTATTAAAGTCCCCATGAAGCTTGTTGTATTGAAGATGTGTTAAAGCAAACACAGGTTTACTCATTAGTCTGAAATATTACAATTTTCTTTCTGTTTTCTTTCCTCTGAAGTCTGGTGTTTTGGCATGTACTAAAGTTTAAAGATCCTTGAACATGTATGTTTATCTACTTGAGTTTTATATGGTGGGCATATTAAGGTCTTAATTTCTCCATTGTTTTCTTTATACATCATTGCAGATGATATTGTGTGCCCTGGATATTCATCCTACAAAGACGTCCCATCCTCTTGCCGTGTCTGAGAAACAGATGGAAGCAGCTTCGTGTCCACAGGACAGTCCTCAACAGGTACATTCACCTTTATCACTTGTTGTTTACTGCAACAGCCTCTCTTAGGTTTAAGTAACTAAATAAAGCAAATGGGCTCATTGTGCAGTTAATTTATTGTCGATCAGATCTACTAACAGTTAAATCTAATGCTACAATGTCACAATGTCATTTAGCAGACGCTTTTATCCAAAGCGACGTACATTTTAGAGTTATACATTCACATTCACACACCAATGGCACAGCCTTTGGGAGTAATTTTGGGTTAAGTGTCTTGCCCAAGGACACATCGACATGGAGAAGCCAAGAATCAAACCACTGATCTTCCGATTGGTGGACGACTGCTCTACCTCCAGACCACAGTCGCACTAAATAAAGCAAATGGGGTCATTGTGAGGGTAATTTATTGTCGATCAGATCTACTAACAGTTAAATCTAATGCCTCAATGAGGCAAAAGATAAAAGCACTTTTAAGATGGACCTGAACCTGTCTGGGCATTTTCTTTTGGCCTAAATATCACTGTAATCCAACACATTTACGATGTCCCCACAATGTACTTATGATACTATTAGTGTTAAATAACATCCAGAGATAATTAGTCCCCGTGAAGGATGATAACATGGTGTGTATTAAAGTCCCCATGAAGCTTGTTGTATTGAAGATGTGTTAAAGCAAACACAGGTTTACTCATTAGTCTGAAATATTACAATTTGGTGTTTTCTTTCCTCTGAAGTCTGGTGTTTTGGCATGTACTAAAGTTTAAAGATCCTTGAACATGTATTTTTATCTACTTGAGTTTTATATGGTGGGCACATTAAGGTCTTAATTTTTCCATTGTTTTCTTTATACATCATTGCAGATGACATTGTGTGCCCTGGATATTCATCCTACAAAGACGTCCCATCCTCTTGCCGTGTCTGAGAAACAGATGGAAGCAGCTTCGTGTCCACAGGACAGTCCTCAACAGGTACATTCACCTTTATCACTTGTTGTTTACTGCAACAGCCTCTCCTAAGTTAGTTTTAAGTAACTAAATAAAGCAAATGGGCTCATTGTGCAGTTAATTTATTGTCGATCAGATCTACTAACAGTTAAATCTAATGCTACAATGTCACAATGTCATTTAGCAGACGCTTTTATCCAAAGCGACGTACATTTTAGAGTTATACATTCACATTCACACACCAATGGCACAGCCTTTGGGAGTAATTTTGGGTTAAGTGTCTTGCCCAAGGACACATCGACATGGAGAAGCCAAGAATCAAACCACTGATCTTCCGATTGGTGGACGACTGCTCTACCTCCAGACCACAGTCACACTATATAAAGCAAATGGGGTCATTGTGAGGGTAATTTATTGTCGATCAGATCTACTAACAGTTAAATCTAATGCCTCAATGAGGCAAAAGATAAAAGCTCTTTTAAGATGGATCTGAACCTGTCTGGACATTTTCTTTTGGCCTAAATATCACTGTAATCCAACACATTTACGATGTCCCCACAATGTACTTATGATACTATTAGTGTTAAATAACATCCAGAGATGCTTAGTCCCCGTGAAGGATGATAACATGGTGTGTATTAAAGTCCCCATGAAGCTTGTTGTATTGAAGATGTGTTAAAGCAAACACAGGTTTACTCATTAGTCTGAAATATTACAATTTTCTTTCTGTTTTCTTTCCTCTGAAGTCTGGTGTTTTGGCATGTACTAAAGTTTAAAGATCCTTGAACATGTATTTTTATCTACTTGAGTTTTATATAGTGGCCACATTAAGGTCTTAATTTCTCTATTGTTTTCTTTATACATCATTGCAGATGACATTGTGTGCCCTGGATATTGATCCTACAAAGACGTCCCATCCTCTTGCCGTGTCTGAGAAACAGATGGAAGCAGCTTCGTGTCCACAGGACAGTCCTCAACAGGTACATTCACCTTTATCACTTGTTGTTTACTGCAACAGCCTCTCTTAGGTTTAAGTAACTAAATAAAGCAAATGGGGTCATTGTGCAGTTAATTTATTGTCGATCAGATCTACTAACAGTTAAATCTAATGCCTCAATGAGGCAAAAGATAAAAGCTCTTTTAAGATGGATCTGAACCTGTCTGGGCATTTTCTTTTGGCCTAAATATCACTGTAATCCAACACATTTACGATGTCCCCACAATGTACTTATGATACTACTAGTGTTAGATACTATTAGTGTTAATTAACATCCAGAGATGCTTAGTCCCCGTGAAGGATGATAACATGGTGTGTATTAAAGTCCCCATGAAGCTTGTTGTATTGAAGATGTGTTAAAGCAAACACAGGTTTACTCATTAGTCTGAAATATTACAATTTTCTTTCTGTTTTCTTTCCTCTGAAGTCTGGTGTTTTGGCATGTACTAAAGTTTAAAGATCCTTGAACATGTATGTTTATCTACTTGAGTTTTATATGGTGGGCATATTAAGGTCTTAATTTCTCCATTGTTTTCTTTATACATCATTGCAGATGATATTGTGTGCCCTGGATATTCATCCTACAAAGACGTCCCATCCTCTTGCCGTGTCTGAGAAACAGATGGAAGCAGCTTCGTGTCCACAGGACAGTCCTCAACAGGTACATTCACCTTTATCACTTGTTGTTTACTGCAACAGCCTCTCTTAGGTTTAAGTAACTAAATAAAGCAAATGGGCTCATTGTGCAGTTAATTTATTGTCGATCAGATCTACTAACAGTTAAATCTAATGCTACAATGTCACAATGTCATTTAGCAGACGCTTTTATCCAAAGCGACGTACATTTTAGAGTTATACATTCACATTCACACACCAATGGCACAGCCTTTGGGAGTAATTTTGGGTTAAGTGTCTTGCCCAAGGACACATCGACATGGAGAAGCCAAGAATCAAACCACTGATCTTCCGATTGGTGGACGACTGCTCTACCTCCAGACCACAGTCGCACTAAATAAAGCAAATGGGGTCATTGTGAGGGTAATTTATTGTCGATCAGATCTACTAACAGTTAAATCTAATGCCTCAATGAGGCAAAAGATAAAAGCACTTTTAAGATGGACCTGAACCTGTCTGGGCATTTTCTTTTGGCCTAAATATCACTGTAATCCAACACATTTACGATGTCCCCACAATGTACTTATGATACTATTAGTGTTAAATAACATCCAGAGATAATTAGTCCCCGTGAAGGATGATAACATGGTGTGTTTGAAGATGTGTTAAAGCAAACACAGGTTTACTCATTAGTCTGAAATATTACAATTTGGTGTTTTCTTTCCTCTGAAGTCTGGTGTTTTGGCATGTACTAAAGTTTAAAGATCCTTGAACATGTATTTTTATCTACTTGAGTTTTATATGGTGGGCACATTAAGGTCTTAATTTTTCCATTGTTTTCTTTATACATCATTGCAGATGACATTGTGTGCCCTGGATATTCATCCTACAAAGACGTCCCATCCTCTTGCCGTGTCTGAGAAACAGATGGAAGCAGCTTCGTGTCCACAGGACAGTCCTCAACAGGTACATTCACCTTTATCACTTGTTGATTACTGCAACAGCCTCTCTTAAGTTAGTTTTAAGTAACTAAATAAAGCAAATAGGGTCATTGTGCAGTTAATTTATTGTCGATCAGATCTACTAACAGTTAAATCTAATGCCTCAATGAGGCAAAAGATAAAAGCTCTTTTAAGATGGATCTGAACCTGTCTGGGCATTTTCTTTTGGCCTAAATATCACTGTAATCCAACACATTTACGATGTCCCCACAATGTACTTATGATACTACTAGTGTTAGATACTATTAGTGTTAAATAACATCCAGAGATGCTTAGTCCCCGTGAAGGATGATAACATGGTGTGTATTAAAGTCCCCATGAAGCTTGTTGTATTGAAGATGTGTTAAAGCAAACACAGGTTTACTCATTAGTCTGAAATATTACAATTTTCTTTCTGTTTTCTTTCCTCTGAAGTCTGGTGTTTTGGCATGTACTAAAGTTTAAAGATCCTTGAACATGTATGTTTATCTACTTGAGTTTTATATGGTGGGCATATTAAGGTCTTAATTTCTCCATTGTTTTCTTTATACATCATTGCAGATGATATTGTGTGCCCTGGATATTCATCCTACAAAGACGTCCCATCCTCTTGCCGTGTCTGAGAAACAGATGGAAGCAGCTTCGTGTCCACAGGACAGTCCTCAACAGGTACATTCACCTTTATCACTTGTTGTTTACTGCAACAGCCTCTCTTAGGTTTAAGTAACTAAATAAAGCAAACGGGCTCATTGTGCAGTTAATTTATTGTCGATCAGATCTACTAACAGTTAAATCTAATGCTACAATGTCACAATGTCATTTAGCAGACGCTTTTATCCAAAGCGACGTACATTTTAGAGTTATACATTCACATTCACACACCAATGGCACAGCCTTTGGGAGTAATTTTGGGTTAAGTGTCTTGCCCAAGGACACATCGACATGGAGAAGCCAAGAATCAAACCACTGATCTTCCGATTGGTGGACGACTGCTCTACCTCCAGACCACAGTCGCACTAAATAAAGCAAATGGGGTCATTGTGAGGGTAATTTATTGTCGATCAGATCTACTAACAGTTAAATCTAATGCCTCAATGAGGCAAAAGATAAAAGCACTTTTAAGATGGACCTGAACCTGTCTGGGCATTTTCTTTTGGCCTAAATATCACTGTAATCCAACACATTTACGATGTCCCCACAATGTACTTATGATACTATTAGTGTTAAATAACATCCAGAGATAATTAGTCCCCGTGAAGGATGATAACATGGTGTGTATTAAAGTCCCCATGAAGCTTGTTGTATTGAAGATGTGTTAAAGCAAACACAGGTTTACTCATTAGTCTGAAATATTACAATTTGGTGTTTTCTTTCCTCTGAAGTCTGGTGTTTTGGCATGTACTAAAGTTTAAAGATCCTTGAACATGTATTTTTATCTACTTGAGTTTTATATGGTGGGCACATTAAGGTCTTAATTTTTCCATTGTTTTCTTTATACATCATTGCAGATGACATTGTGTGCCCTGGATATTCATCCTACAAAGACGTCCCATCCTCTTGCCGTGTCTGAGAAACAGATGGAAGCAGCTTCGTGTCCACAGGACAGTCCTCAACAGGTACATTCACCTTTATCACTTGTTGATTACTGCAACAGCCTCTCTTAAGTTAGTTTTAAGTAACTAAATAAAGCAAATAGGGTCATTGTGCAGTTAATTTATTGTCGATCAGATCTACTAACAGTTAAATCTAATGCCTCAATGAACAAAAGATAAAAGCTCTTTTAAGATGGATCTGAACCTGTCTGGACATTTTCTTTTGGCCTAAATATCACTGTAATCCAACACATTTACGATGTCCCCACAATGTACTTATGATACTATTAGTGTTAAATAACATCCAGAGATGCTTAGTCCCCGTGAAGGATGATAACATGGTGTGTATTAAAGTCCCCATGAAGCTTGTTGTATTGAAGATGTGTTAAAGCAAACACAGGTTTACTCATTAGTCTGAAATATTACAATTTGGTGTTTTCTTTCCTCTGAAATCTGGTGTTTTGGCATGTACTAAAGTTTAAAGATCCTTGAACATGTATTTTTATCTACTTGAGTTTTATATGGTGGGCACATTAAGGTCTTAATTTTTCCATTGTTTTCTTTATACATCATTGCAGATGACATTGTGTGCCCTGGATATTCATCCTATAAAGACGTCCCATCCTCTTGCCGTGTCTGAGAAACAGATGGAAGCAGCTTCGTGTCCACAGGACAGTCCTCAACAGGTACATTCACCTTTATCACTTGTTGTTTACTGCAACAGCCTCTCCTAAGTTAGTTTTAAGTAACTAAATAAAGCAAATGGGCTCATTGTGCAGTTAATTTATTGTCGATCAGATCTACTAACAGTTAAATCTAATGCTACAATGTCACAATGTCATTTAGCAGACGCTTTTATCCAAAGCGACGTACATTTTAGAGTTATACATTCACATTCACACACCAATGGCACAGCCTTTGGGAGTAATTTTGGGTTAAGTGTCTTGCCCAAGGACACATCGACATGGAGAAGCCAAGAATCAAACCACTGATCTTCCGATTGGTGGACGACTGCTCTACCTCCAGACCACAGTCACACTATATAAAGCAAATGGGGTCATTGTGAGGGTAATTTATTGTCGATCAGATCTACTAACAGTTAAATCTAATGCCTCAATGAGGCAAAAGATAAAAGCTCTTTTAAGATGGATCTGAACCTGTCTGGACATTTTCTTTTGGCCTAAATATCACTGTAATCCAACACATTTACGATGTCCCCACAATGTACTTATGATACTATTAGTGTTAAATAACATCCAGAGATGCTTAGTCCCCGTGAAGGATGATAACATGGTGTGTATTAAAGTCCCCATGAAGCTTGTTGTATTGAAGATGTGTTAAAGCAAACACAGGTTTACTCATTAGTCTGAAATATTACAATTTTCTTTCTGTTTTCTTTCCTCTGAAGTCTGGTGTTTTGGCATGTACTAAAGTTTAAAGATCCTTGAACATGTATTTTTATCTACTTGAGTTTTATATAGTGGCCACATTAAGGTCTTAATTTCTCCATTGTTTTCTTTATACATCATTGCAGATGACATTGTGTGCCCTGGATATTGATCCTACAAAGACGTCCCATCCTCTTGCCGTGTCTGAGAAACAGATGGAAGCAGCTTCGTGTCCACAGGACAGTCCTCAACAGGTACATTCACCTTTATCACTTGTTGTTTACTGCAACAGCCTCTCTTAGGTTTAAGTAACTAAATAAAGCAAATGGGGTCATTGTGCAGTTAATTTATTGTCGATCAGATCTACTAACAGTTAAATCTAATGCCTCAATGAGGCAAAAGATAAAAGCTCTTTTAAGATGGATCTGAACCTGTCTGGGCATTTTCTTTTGGCCTAAATATCACTGTAATCCAACACATTTACGATGTCCCCACAATGTACTTATGATACTACTAGTGTTAGATACTATTAGTGTTAATTAACATCCAGAGATGCTTAGTCCCCGTGAAGGATGATAACATGGTGTGTATTAAAGTCCCCATGAAGCTTGTTGTATTGAAGATGTGTTAAAGCAAACACAGGTTTACTCATTAGTCTGAAATATTACAATTTTCTTTCTGTTTTCTTTCCTCTGAAGTCTGGTGTTTTGGCATGTACTAAAGTTTAAAGATCCTTGAACATGTATGTTTATCTACTTGAGTTTTATATGGTGGGCATATTAAGGTCTTAATTTCTCCATTGTTTTCTTTATACATCATTGCAGATGATATTGTGTGCCCTGGATATTCATCCTACAAAGACGTCCCATCCTCTTGCCGTGTCTGAGAAACAGATGGAAGCAGCTTTGTGTCCACAGGACAGTCCTCAACAGGTACATTCACCTTTATCACTTGTTGTTTACTGCAACAGCCTCTCTTAGGTTTAAGTAACTAAATAAAGCAAATGGGCTCATTGTGCAGTTAATTTATTGTCGATCAGATCTACTAACAGTTAAATCTAATGCTACAATGTCACAATGTCATTTAGCAGACGCTTTTATCCAAAGCGACGTACATTTTAGAGTTATACATTCACATTCACACACCAATGGCACAGCCTTTGGGAGTAATTTTGGGTTAAGTGTCTTGCCCAAGGACACATCGACATGGAGAAGCCAAGAATCAAACCACTGATCTTCCGATTGGTGGACGACTGCTCTACCTCCAGACCACAGTCGCACTAAATAAAGCAAATGGGGTCATTGTGAGGGTAATTTATTGTCGATCAGATCTACTAACAGTTAAATCTAATGCCTCAATGAGGCAAAAGATAAAAGCACTTTTAAGATGGACCTGAACCTGTCTGGGCATTTTCTTTTGGCCTAAATATCACTGTAATCCAACACATTTACGATGTCCCCACAATGTACTTATGATACTATTAGTGTTAAATAACATCCAGAGATAATTAGTCCCCGTGAAGGATGATAACATGGTGTGTATTAAAGTCCCCATGAAGCTTGTTGTATTGAAGATGTGTTAAAGCAAACACAGGTTTACTCATTAGTCTGAAATATTACAATTTTCTTTCTGTTTTCTTTCCTCTGAAGTCTGGTGTTTTGGCATGTACTAAAGTTTAAAGATCCTTGAACATGTATGTTTATCTACTTGAGTTTTATATGGTGGGCATATTAAGGTCTTAATTTCTCCATTGTTTTCTTTATACATCATTGCAGATGATATTGTGTGCCCTGGATATTCATCCTACAAAGACGTCCCATCCTCTTGCCGTGTCTGAGAAACAGATGGAAGCAGCTTCGTGTCCACAGGACAGTCCTCAACAGGTACATTCACCTTTATCACTTGTTGTTTACTGCAACAGCCTCTCTTAGGTTTAAGTAACTAAATAAAGCAAATGGGCTCATTGTGCAGTTAATTTATTGTCGATCAGATCTACTAACAGTTAAATCTAATGCTACAATGTCACAATGTCATTTAGCAGACGCTTTTATCCAAAGCGACGTACATTTTAGAGTTATACATTCACATTCACACACCAATGGCACAGCCTTTGGGAGTAATTTTGGGTTAAGTGTCTTGCCCAAGGACACATCGACATGGAGAAGCCAAGAATCAAACCACTGATCTTCCGATTGGTGGACGACTGCTCTACCTCCAGACCACAGTCGCACTAAATAAAGCAAATGGGGTCATTGTGAGGGTAATTTATTGTCGATCAGATCTACTAACAGTTAAATCTAATGCCTCAATGAGGCAAAAGATAAAAGCACTTTTAAGATGGACCTGAACCTGTCTGGGCATTTTCTTTTGGCCTAAATATCACTGTAATCCAACACATTTACGATGTCCCCACAATGTACTTATGATACTATTAGTGTTAAATAACATCCAGAGATAATTAGTCCCCGTGAAGGATGATAACATGGTGTGTATTAAAGTCCCCATGAAGCTTGTTGTATTGAAGATGTGTTAAAGCAAACACAGGTTTACTCATTAGTCTGAAATATTACAATTTGGTGTTTTCTTTCCTCTGAAGTCTGGTGTTTTGGCATGTACTAAAGTTTAAAGATCCTTGAACATGTATTTTTATCTACTTGAGTTTTATATGGTGGGCACATTAAGGTCTTAATTTTTCCATTGTTTTCTTTATACATCATTGCAGATGACATTGTGTGCCCTGGATATTCATCCTACAAAGACGTCCCATCCTCTTGCCGTGTCTGAGAAACAGATGGAAGCAGCTTCGTGTCCACAGGACAGTCCTCAACAGGTACATTCACCTTTATCACTTGTTGATTACTGCAACAGCCTCTCTTAAGTTAGTTTTAAGTAACTAAATAAAGCAAATAGGGTCATTGTGCAGTTAATTTATTGTCGATCAGATCTACTAACAGTTAAATCTAATGCCTCAATGAACAAAAGATAAAAGCTCTTTTAAGATGGATCTGAACCTGTCTGGACATTTTCTTTTGGCCTAAATATCACTGTAATCCAACACATTTACGATGTCCCCACAATGTACTTATGATACTATTAGTGTTAAATAACATCCAGAGATGCTTAGTCCCCGTGAAGGATGATAACATGGTGTGTATTAAAGTCCCCATGAAGCTTGTTGTATTGAAGATGTGTTAAAGCAAACACAGGTTTACTCATTAGTCTGAAATATTACAATTTGGTGTTTTCTTTCCTCTGAAATCTGGTGTTTTGGCATGTACTAAAGTTTAAAGATCCTTGAACATGTATTTTTATCTACTTGAGTTTTATATGGTGGGCACATTAAGGTCTTAATTTTTCCATTGTTTTCTTTATACATCATTGCAGATGACATTGTGTGCCCTGGATATTCATCCTATAAAGACGTCCCATCCTCTTGCCGTGTCTGAGAAACAGATGGAAGCAGCTTCGTGTCCACAGGACAGTCCTCAACAGGTACATTCACCTTTATCACTTGTTGTTTACTGCAACAGCCTCTCCTAAGTTAGTTTTAAGTAACTAAATAAAGCAAATGGGCTCATTGTGCAGTTAATTTATTGTCGATCAGATCTACTAACAGTTAAATCTAATGCTACAATGTCACAATGTCATTTAGCAGACGCTTTTATCCAAAGCGACGTACATTTTAGAGTTATACATTCACATTCACACACCAATGGCACAGCCTTTGGGAGTAATTTTGGGTTAAGTGTCTTGCCCAAGGACACATCGACATGGAGAAGCCAAGAATCAAACCACTGATCTTCCGATTGGTGGACGACTGCTCTACCTCCAGACCACAGTCACACTATATAAAGCAAATGGGGTCATTGTGAGGGTAATTTATTGTCGATCAGATCTACTAACAGTTAAATCTAATGCCTCAATGAGGCAAAAGATAAAAGCTCTTTTAAGATGGATCTGAACCTGTCTGGACATTTTCTTTTGGCCTAAATATCACTGTAATCCAACACATTTACGATGTCCCCACAATGTACTTATGATACTATTAGTGTTAAATAACATCCAGAGATGCTTAGTCCCCGTGAAGGATGATAACATGGTGTGTATTAAAGTCCCCATGAAGCTTGTTGTATTGAAGATGTGTTAAAGCAAACACAGGTTTACTCATTAGTCTGAAATATTACAATTTTCTTTCTGTTTTCTTTCCTCTGAAGTCTGGTGTTTTGGCATGTACTAAAGTTTAAAGATCCTTGAACATGTATTTTTATCTACTTGAGTTTTATATAGTGGCCACATTAAGGTCTTAATTTCTCCATTGTTTTCTTTATACATCATTGCAGATGACATTGTGTGCCCTGGATATTGATCCTACAAAGACGTCCCATCCTCTTGCCGTGTCTGAGAAACAGATGGAAGCAGCTTCGTGTCCACAGGACAGTCCTCAACAGGTACATTCACCTTTATCACTTGTTGTTTACTGCAACAGCCTCTCTTAGGTTTAAGTAACTAAATAAAGCAAATGGGGTCATTGTGCAGTTAATTTATTGTCGATCAGATCTACTAACAGTTAAATCTAATGCTACAATGTTACAATGTCATTTAGCAGACACTTTTATCCAAAGTGACGTACATTTTAGAGTTATACATTCACATTCACACACCAATGGCACAGCCTTTGGGAGTAATTTTGGGTTAAGTGTCTTGCCCAAGGACACATCGACATGGAGAAGCCAAGAATCAAACCACTGATCTTCCGATTGGTGGACGACTGCTCTACCTCCAGACCACAGTCGCACTAAATAAAGCAAATGGGGTCATTGTGAGGGTAATTTATTGTCGGTCAGATCTACTAACAGTTAAATCTAATGCCTCAATGAGGCAAAAGATAAAAGCACTTTTAAGATGGATCTGAACCTGTCTGGACATTTTCTTTTTGCCTAAATACCACTGTAATCCAACACATTTACGATGTCCCCACAATGTACTTATGATACTATTAGTGTTAAATAACATCCAGAGATGCTTAGTCCCCGTGAAGGATGATAACATGGTGTGTATTAAAGTCCCCATGAAGCTTGTTGTATTGAAGATAGAAATTTCCCTAAGTAGTGGCTTAAAAACGTCTGTCAATACATTTTACTATCATTCTCTAAAGAATGTTTGAGTCTCATTTAGCTTCATACACTACTTTTTTTTGTACTTTTCAGTTTAATTTCATACTGTATAATGATTTAAGTTGTTGCTTATTTTTACAGACTCTGAAGGACTTCCATAATGAGAATGAAGAAATTGTACCAAGACTAAGACGGACAAAAAGCATTATAGTAAGTCCACAACTAAGTGCCTGGATTAACATTGTGGAAATGTTCCACAATCTTTCATAAAGTACATGATTTAATGGAGTGTTTATTTTAGAGAAAATATGTCCAAGTGACTTTTTATTTTATTTTTATCTTTTAAAAAAATCTCTTAGATGAAGGACATATTTCTTGAAGACACAGAACTGTATGATACCACATCATCAGTCAGTGGAGATGAAGACGAGTATGTTCCTGATTCTGACCCGGACACTGACAGTGATTCTAGTATTGACCTCACTCCAAGAAAAAAAAGACTTCTTGATTCTCGTCTAAACCTTGGCTCAGATATGCCTTATGAATGTGACACCACAACACCTGGATTGCTCTTGCTCCACCAGGTTGAGGTTATTGTTGCATTCTTGCAACAATAAATGACCTACTTTTGTTTTCTATGACCAGAATGTTTGTATTACTTTTGAAGTATGTCTTATCGGGTACATTGTGTGAATGTCATAGAACCGTCAACAGAGGAAACTGTTGCAGATACTTTGAGGAGTGAAAACTCAACAGACAAGCAACAAAAACTGCCATCAGCAGAGCACGGATCATCTTCTGGAGTCAGTACTGTGGGACATTCCTCCAAAGGTAATTGTTTTTTTTCCTCTTTTTTTGTGAAACAAACTTTTGTCAAGTTAATACTGGATGCAACAATGTGAGGTGAAGTAGATATCACCCCAACTTGATCAATTATTAAAGAATATTTAGATATAGTTAATGAAGAAAACAGTTTTTTGAAACTTGTTGTTTGCACAGATTTTTCTTTTTGTAATTTGAAGCATTTTTGCAACAATAAATGACCTACTTTTGTTTTCTATGACCAGAATGTTTGTAGTGCATTTGAAGTATGTCTTATCAGGTACATTGTGTGTATGTCATAGAACCGTCAACAGAGGAAACTGTTGCAGATGCTGTGAGGAATGAAAACTCAACAGACAAGCAACAACTGCCATCAGCAGAGCACGGATCATCATCTGGAGTCAGTACTGTGGGATATTCCTCCAAAGGTGATGTTTTTTTGTTTGTTTGTTTGTTTTTTACTCTTTTTTTATTGTAATATCACTAGATTTGAAGACAGGAGATTAATGAGAGCCATCATTGCAACCCTCAGTCTGGTGGCCCCCAAGCACTGGTGGACTGTAACTGAGTACATTTTAGTACTGCATTTCAGTACAAATTGACCCTTTGCTAAGTCCCGCCCCCCTTGGATACTGTTGCTACGCCTGTCAAGCTTTCGCTCCTAGCATGAGAAGTTTTCAGCTATATCAGTGAGAGATATACCAAAGGAAATAATATCAAATTTCTGGAAAAAACGGTTCGGAGATATCAGAAAGAAGACAGAAAGGTCTTCAATACGCATTGAGAGCTACATTCACAATATCATCTGCTGGCGGAGTATTGTCAATCATGAGGAGATCATTAAAATAGAGGGAAAAGCTCAGCGGTCACAATGCAAGCGTCAGGTACCCCACGTCTTGACACTTCACGTGAAGGACAAGAATAACAATGCTCTTGTACAGCAGGGTAACTCAATATATTGTTTAAATTTTAGTTTAAGCTATAAAAAGTGATTTTATTTCACTGTTAGGGTTCGCAGTGTAATGTTACTGCCTGTACACCAAAACAAAGTGTCATTAGCCACATCAAAATAAACTCAGATATTCACAAGATTTAATCGTAATAAAGTGATCAAAAGTATCCCGAATTGACATCATGACGCAGATTCATAAAAAGTCTGAATTTGTGTCGTCTGTCGTCTGTCTGCAAGACGACACGCAAACTGTTAAAATGTTTGTTTTGTGAATGAGGTCTGGTGGATCAGCGCTGTACTGTGCAAACACTGTAGTTAATTGCTCCAACAGCACTCAAAATAATGTCATCTAAAGACATAAATACTGCAGCGACATTATTGATTATGTACAGAAAACATTCTTGTTTGTTCCACGTCCGGAAGGAACCTCAAAAACTAAAGCACTTTTAAGGGCCTTTCTTATGGCCTATAATGCCATCTAATCACAAGTTGTGGCTCGGCTGTAAATTTGTCAGCTGTAAACTGATCAAATAATTGAGGACCGATGCTTATCTCAGCTCTGATCAGCCTCTTAATTTCACTTGTACTGTATGTACTGGCACAGGACTTGGAACTGTAGTGTCTCCCTTACACTGTTAATAAAACTTTTGTTTTTGTCTCCTCACTTACAGGTAAAGATCCACAGAAAAGAGCACGCTGGCAGCCGGCAGAGATTAGGGCAGTAGAGAGGCAAATGAATCAGTTAATCCGATCTTGTACTGTACCGTCAAAGAGTGATTGTGAAAAATGTTTAAGGGCTGAACCTGAAGCTCTCAGGAACAGAGACTGGCAGAACTTGAAATTTTATGTGTACAACCGGATTACCGCCTTAAAAAGGAAAATGTCTAAGTAGTCTAATCTAAATGTCTAGATTTAACCCTCTTGTTGTCCTCTGAAGAAAGAAGAGGGAAGGATGGAGGCAAGAAAGAAGGATGGAGGAAAGAAAGTTAAGTAGAGGAAGAAGGAAAGAGGGAGGGAGGACAGAAAGGAGGGAGGAAAGAGAGATTGAGGGGAAGGTAGAAAGAAGGGAAGGAGGATAGAGAAAGGAATGGAGGAGGGATGAAAGAAGGAAGAAGGAAAGGATGGAGGAAGGGAGGAAAAAAGGAATAGTCAAAACATATTGGGTAAATAGTATGGCAATTACAAAGAAAAGGGTTGTAGAGAAGTTTTGTTTTTTTCTTAGATATGTAGTTTTATGATGCCAATTGTTCAGTTTGGCAGGTATTTCTTTAAAAGCTTGATGCTTTATGGTATCGCAGAAGTTGTAGATGTGTATGTTGCAAAATTGTAATATATGAAGAAATGTAAAAGAGATAGCGTTTAGGCTTTGACCATCAATAAGCTGGGAGTGTTGAATGGCACAAGTGAAACAAACCTTTGTCTGAATGCCAACTTTATTAGTTATAAAACATTTGGATAGTTACAAATGAAGAAAATTTGTTTTATGGTATCACAGAAGTTGTGAATGTTTTATACACATACTGTTAATTGCAAAATTGTAATTTGTGAAGAAATGAAAAGAGAGTTCTCCGCTAATTTACCTTGTTTAATAAAAGGTATGGTGTACAAGTCAAATTGGTTTGATTTTTGTGTGGATGAGTTGACTGAGTAGTAGCGCAGTCTTCATAGGCTAACAAGACCAGACATGATATATTTTTTTTTACACTTGGGTATCAGTCTCCATATATTTAGCGGATACTGGAGTTAGTTCCACAGATCTAATCATTCAGGCACAGCTGTTACCCTGTTAGCACATTTTTTAAATAGCCATGAAGGTTTTGAACCGATTCAATAGGTAATGTGTTGACATGGGTAGTATTTATAATAGTGAAATTTGTCACAATGGCCATCCTTTTAAGAATCATCCTCATCACTTGCACAACACGAGTGATTAGAAATGAGTCAATCTGCATCTTTCTAGATACCGCTACAGTAGAAGTTAAACTCCCAGATGCAATATGTTGGAGAATTTAGCAAATTGTTTGCCATGTAAGTATAAAGATAGGGATATTGTCCAATGTATATTGGACAATATGCTGCTACAACCAAAGGTACAAAGATAAGCATACTGTATGTCTGCCCTGTTTAAGTTGGCATAAAATGAATTAAAATAAAATAAAAAATTGTTAAAAAAAAAAAAGATAGGTCCCCACAAGTAAAATACGCATTTGTGTGAAGTATGTAAATTTATGCAAATAGTGTCCCCTGTAAACACATTGACTCGTTTTTACGGAGGTCCCCATGTAGCATGGGGAAAACACTACATTGCCTTTTCAAAGGTTTGAAGGTGTGTTTAGGCTTACTGACCAATGCATACTTTACCTGATTTTTTTCAGACTTGTAGAACCTCTAGAAAGGGTGGTCCCCAGAAGTGATGATTACAAACTTAGTCCCCATGAACCATGGAAACCAGTATGTGTGTGTGTGTGTGTGTGTGTGTGTGTGTGTGTGTGTGTGTGTGTGTGAGTGAGGAAGATATACAAAAAGTTCTGACCTGACAACTGTATGAAATGTGTGTGTGTTGGACGTGTGTGTCTGTTTGTGTATGGTTAGTGTGTGTCCATTTGTGTGTGTGTTTGTTGTGTGTGCATGTGTGTCTGTTTGTGTGTAATTGTGTAAATTGTGTATGTGTTTGGTAAGTGGTTGTATGTTTGTTGGGTGTGTGCGTGTGTGTGTGTGTGTTTGTGTGTGTGTGTGTGGTAGTTAGTGTGTGTCCATTTGTGTGTGTGTGTTGGATGTGTGTGTATGGTGAGTGTGTGTGTGTGTGTGTGTGTGTGTGTGTGTGTTTGTGTGTGTGTGTGTGGTAGTTAGTGTGTGTCCATTTGTGTGTGTGTGTGTTGGATGTGTGTGTATGGTGAGTGTGTGTCCATTTGTGTGCGTGTGTGTTGGATGGTGTGTATGGTGTGTGTGTGTGTGTGTGTAGTAGTTAGTGTGTGTCCATTTGTGTGTGTGTGTTGGATGTGTATGCATGGTGAGTGTGTGTCCATTTGTGTGTGTGTGTGTGTGTGTGTGTGTTGGATGTGTGTGTATGGTGAGTGTGTGTCCATTTGTGTGTGTGTGTGTGTGTGTGTGTGTGGTAGTTAGTGTGTGTCCATTTGTGTGTGTGTGTGCATGACCGACAGACAGTCAGACAGAGAGAATGTGTGCGTTGCCATGGTGACGTTGCCATGGTGAGGTTACCATGGTGAGGTTGCCATGTTGAGGTTACCATGTAACTGTTGGCTGGTGGCTTTAAGGCATGGTGGCAGCTTTAACCATAGGCTTTAACTGCTCTGTGACACCCTCAAACAGATCTAATGTACGACAAATCTGTACTTAGTACAAGCAAAAGGTTTACATTTTCCGAACCATAAGACCTTGCTGAACGCGTCCGTGTCACTTTGGTGTTTCTAGAGTAAAAATTGTTGATTGTGTCGCAGGTTGGAAACTTTGGGACGTTTAGAAAATCAGCGCCTACTTTTGAATGGGAGTCAATGGGAGGTTAGAGGGAACTGGCTGCACTCGGAGGCTCCCAGTTTAAATTGTGTTCGTCTCTCTGGTTTTTTGAGCACATGAAGAGATCAAGGATGAGCTTGTCTACAAGCATGCCCGAAATTATGTGTGTAGAGTGTAATCTGTGGCCGTGCTGGCAGGATAGAGAGAAAAATGTGAGAGGATTTTTAGACCCTCTGTCACTCTACCAACTGCCAACGTCCGAACATTCCGTCCCATTGACTTTCATGTTAAATCTGAATTTTGTCAGAAATTTTAATGATTTTAAAACTATACATATATCTGAAACTGTTGAAGATATCAATAAGCTGAGATATAGCTGAATAGTTGAAAGGTTTGTGAACAGTTTAAAAGTTGAATGAAGTCTGTAGCTGAAAGTATGCTGAAGCTATTAGAGGCTGAATGAAGCAGAAGATTTGAAGAGTTTGACGACTGTTTCAATGTATTCCTATGGGAAAAAAATTGCAGAAAAAGTTAAATATTTTAAAAAGTATAAATAGTATGAAAGAGAAAAATAATAGCATAAATGTCCTGAAAAAGCTGCACGTTTTGATATATGAATTGTTGAAATAGCACAAAGTATGAAGAAGTAGTTAAACACAGAAAAAGGGAAGAAGACTCAGAATAATAATAACTAGAAAAACATAGCATTTCCTGCAGAAAATGCGTGTGAATGCTGAAAGCAGCTGAACGCTGTTGCTGAAGCAATGCTGAATGAGCTGAAGAAATTGTTGAATCAATGCTAAATTAGTTGACGAAACTGCTAAAGCAATGTTGAAAAGACTAATGCTAGAGTAGAGTAGAGAGTAGATGAATACTTTATTCATCCCTAGGAGGGAAAAAGCTGAAACATATAACTTGTAGTGTGAGATGAATGCCTTTTTAAAGGTAAAAAGCAGTAGAAATGCTAAAGGGAGAAGAAGAAATTGAAATTCTGCATGTTTAAATGTAATGGTTAAATAGTTGAAATCTGTAGCTAACCTAACAGGAAGGACAACTGATTAACCAGCACTAACATAGCCGAAGCAATGGCTGAGAATATATTTAAAAGTAGAAGATGTGAGACTTTGTATGAAATGGCTGGAAATTACTTGAATTGTCAAAGAAGAGTTTGAAAAATTTCTGAATTAGGAAAAAAGTTCATGCCTACTGAAATACATTGTAAACTGACAGCAGAAGAACATTGTTGAAGAATATAGATCATTAGCATTAGCTGAGGAGTAGAACATGTAAACAGCGGGTTTAATGGTGTGAAATGGTTGAGAAGAGCCTCAGTAGTTTAGGATACGTGTAAAACAATGTGTTCAACATGACCAAAATGGGGAAATGTGTATTTTCAGTTTAAATAGCTAAAGAACAAAATTAACAGCAACGAGTCCATTAACTACAACAGGAAGATAGAGAGGTACATACAAAACAGTCAGACAACTGTAGGAAAAGTGTGTGTGTGTGTGTGTGTGTGTGAGAGAGAGTGAGGAAGATATACAAAAGTGTGTGTGTGTGTGTGTGTGTGTGTGTGTGTGTGTGTGTGTGTGTGTGTGTGTGTGTGTGTGTGTGAGTGAGGAAGATATACAAAAAGTTCTGACCTGACAACTGTATGAAATGTGTGTGTGTTGGACGTGTGTGTCTGTTTGTGTATGGTTAGTGTGTGTCCATTTGTGTGTGTGTTTGTTGTGTGTGCATGTGTGTCTGTTTGTGTGTAATTGTGTAAATTGTGTATGTGTTTGGTAAGTGGTTGTATGTTTGTTGGGTGTGTGTGTGTGTGTGTGTGTGTGGTAGTTAGTGTGTGTCCAATTGTGTGTGTGTGTGTGTGTGTGTGTTGGATGTGTGTGTATGGTGAGTGTGTGTCCATTTGTGTGTGTGTGTGTGTGTGTGTCCATTTGTGTGTGTGTGTGTTGGATGTGTGTGTATGGTGTGTGTGTGTGTGTGTGTGTGTGTGTGTAGTAGTAGTTAGTGTGTGTCCATTTGTGTGTGTGTGTTGGATGTGTATGCATGGTGAGTGTGTGTCCATTTTTGTGTGTGTGTGTGTGTGTGTGTGTGTGTGTTGGATGTTTGTGTATGGTGAGTGTGTGTCCATTTGTGTGTGTGTGTCCATTTGTGTGTGTGTGTGTTGGATGTGTGTGTGTGTGGTAGTTAGTGTGTGTCCATTTGTGTGTGTGTGTGTGTATGACCGACAGACAGTCAAACAGAGAGAATGTGTGTGCGTTGCCATGGTGACGTTGCCATGGTGAGGTTACCATGGTGAGGTTGCCATGGTGAGGTTACCATGTTGAGGTTACCATGTAACTGGTGGCTGGTGGCTTTAAGGCATGGTGGCAGCTTTAACCATAGGCTTTAACTGCTCTGTGACACCCTCAAACAGATCTAATGTACGACAAATCTGTACTTAGTACGAGCAAAAGGTTTACATTTTCCGAACCATAAGACCTTGCTGAACACGTCCATGTCACTTTGGTGTTTCTAGAGTAAAAATTGTTGATTGTGTCGCAGGTTGGAAACTTTGGGACGTTTAGAAAATCAGCGCCAACTTTTGAATGGGAGTCAATGAGAGGAGAGAGGGAACTGGCCACACTCAGAGGCTCCCAGTTTAAATTGTGTTCGTCTCTCTGGTTTTTTGAGCACATGAAAAGATCGAGGATGAGCTTGTCTACAAGCATGCCCGAAATTATGTGTGTAGAGTGTAATCTGTGGCCGTGCTGACAGGATAGAGAGAAAAATGTGAGAGGATTTTTAGACCCTCTGTCACTCTACCAACTGCCAACGTCCGAACATTCCGTCCCATTGACTTTCATGTTAAATCTGAATTTTGTCAGAAATTTTAATGATTTTAAAACTATACATATATCTGAAACTGTTGAAGATATCAATAAGCTGAGATATAGCTGAATAGTTGAAAGGTTTGTGAACAGTTTAAAAGTTGAATGAAGTCTGTAGCTGAAAGTATGCTGAAGCTATTAGAGGCTGAATGAAGCAGAAAATTTGAAGAGTTTGAAGACTGTTTCAATGTATTCCTATGGGAAAAAAATTGCACAAAAAGTTAAATATTTTAAAAAGTATAAATAGTATGAAAGAGAAAAATAATAGCATAAATGTCCTGAAAAAGCTGCACGTTTTGATATATGAATTGTTGAAATAGCACAAAGTATGAAGAACGAGTTAAACGCAGAAAAAGGGAAGAAGACTCAGAATAATAATAACTAGAAAAAGATAGCATTTCCTGCAGAAAATGCGTGTGAATGCTGAAAGCAGCTGAACGCTGTTGCTGAAGCAATGCTGAATTAGCTGAAGAAATTGTTGAATCAATGCTAAATTAGTTGACGAAACTGCTAAAGCAATGTTGAAAAGACTAATGCTAGAGTAGAGTAGAGTAGAGAGTAGAGGAATACTTTATTCATCCCTAGGAGGGAAAAAGCTGAAACATATAACTTGTAGTGTGAGATGAATGCCTTTTTAAAGGTAAAAAGCAGTAGAAATGCTAAAGGGAGAAGAAAACATTGAAATTCTGCATGTTTAAATGTAATGGTTAAATAGTTGAAATCTGTAGCTAACCTGACAGGAAGGACAACTGATGAACCAGCACTAACATAGCCGAAGCAATGGCTGAGAATATATTTAAAAGTAGAAGATGTGAGACTTTGTATGAAATGGCTGGAAATTACTTGAATTGTCAAAGAAGAGTTTGAAAAATTCCTGAATTAGGAAAAAAGTTAATGCCTACTGAAATACATTGTAAACTGACAGCAGAAGAACATTGTTGAAGAATATAGATGGAGCATTAGCTGAGGAGTAGAACATGTAAACAGCGGGTTTAATGGTGTGAAATGGTTGAGAAGAGCCTCAGTAGTTTAGGATACGTGTAAAACAATGTGTTCAACATGACCAAAATGGGGAAATGTGTATTTTCAGTTTAAATAGCTAAAGAACAAAAGTAACAGCAACGAGTCCATTAACTACAACAGGAAGATAGAGAGGTACATACAAAACAGTCAGACAACTGTAGGAAAAGTGTGTGTGTGTGTGTGTGTGTGTGTGTGTGTGTGTGTGTGTGTGTGTGTGTGTGTGTGTGTGTGTGTGTGTGTGTGTGTGTGTGTGTGTGTGTGTGTGTGTGTGTGTGTGTGAGTGAGGAAGATATACAAAAAGTTCTGACCTGACAACTGTATGAAATGTGTGTGTGTTGGGCGTGTGTGTCTGTTTGTGTATGGTTAGTGTGTGTCCATTTGTGTGTGTGTTTGTTGTGTGTGTGTTGGGCGTGTGTGTCTGTTTGTGTATGGTTAGTGTGTGTCCATTTGTGTGTGTGTTTGTTGTGTGTGCACGTGTGTCTGTTTGTGTGTAATTGTGTAAATTGTGTATGTGTTTGGTAAGTGGTTGTATGTTTGTTGGGTGTGTGTGTGTGTGTGTGTGTGTGTGTGTGTGTGTGTGTGTGTGTGTGTGTGTTTGTGTGTGTGTGGTAGTTAGTGTGTGTCCATTTGTGTGTGTGTGTGTGTGTTGGATGTGTGTGTATGGTGAGTGTGTGTCCATTTGTGTGTGTGTGTGTCCATTTGTGTGTGTGCGTGTGTGTGTATGGTGTGTGTGTGTGTGTGTGTGTGTGTGTGTGTGTAGTAGTTAGTGTGTGTCCATTTGTGTGTGTGTGTTGGATGTGTATGCATGGTGAGTGTGTGTCCATTTGTGTGTGTGTGTGTGTGTGTGTTGGATGTGTGTGTATGGTGAGTGTGTGTCCATTTGTGTGTGTGTGTGTGTGTGTCCATTTGTGTGTGTGTGTGTGTGGTAGTGTGTGTCCATTTGTTTGTGTGTGTGTGTGTGTATGACCGACAGACAGTCAGACAGAGAGAATGTGTGCGTTGCCATGGTGACGTTGCCATGGTGAGGTTACCATGGTGAGGTTGCCATGTTGAGGTTACCATGTAACTGTTGGCTGGTGGCTTTAAGGCATGGTGGCAGCTTTAACCATAGGCTTTAACTGCTCTGTGACACCCTCAAACAGATCTAATGTACGACAAATCTGTACTTAGTACGAGCAAAAGGTTTACATTTTCCGAACCATAAGACCTTGCTGAACGCGTCCGTGTCACTTTGGTGTTTCTAGAGTAAAAATTGTTGATTGTGTCGCAGGTTGGAAACTTTGGGACGTTTAGAAAATCAGCGCCTACTTTTGAATGGGAGTCAATGGGAGGAGAGAGGGAACAAGCTGCACTCGGAGGCTCTTAGTTTAAATTGTGTTCGTCTCTCTGGTTTTTTGAGCACATGAAGAGATCAAGGATGAGCTTGTCTACAAACGTGGCCGAAATTATGTGTGTAGAGTGTAATCTGTGGCCGTACTGGCAGGATAGAGAGAAAAATGTGAGAGGATTTTTAGACCCTCTGTCACTCTACCAACTGCCAACGTCCGAACATTCCGTCCCATTGACTTTCATGTTAAATCTGAATTTTGTCAGAAATTTTAATGATTTTAAAACTATACATATATCTGAAACTGTTGAAGATATCAATAAGCTGAGATATAGCTGAATAGTTGAAAGGTTTGTGAACAGTTTAAAAGTTGAATGAAGTCTGTAGCTGAAAGTATGCTGAAGCTATTAGAGGCTGAATGAAGCAGAAGATTTGAAGAGTTTGACGACTGTTTCAATGTATTCCTATGGGAAAAAAATTGCAGAAAAAGTTAAATATTTTAAAAAGTATAAATAGTATGAAAGAGAAAAATAATAGCATAAATGTCCTGAAAAAGCTGCACATTTTGATATATGAATTGTTGAAATAGCACAAAGTATGAAGAAGTAGTTAAACACAGAAAAAGGGAAGACTCAGAATAATAATAATAATAATAACTAGAAAATTTCCTCTCGGGAAATTTTGAATGGGCCACGGGAGCTACTGCGGGTTGTGCCATCTCTGTCAACATGGGAATCAAACCCACGATCTTAAGGTCAAGACAGAGCTGATCAGACAGACACATGATCATCTTTCTATAAGCACTGATATGGAGGAGCTGTAACCACATTAGGTTACCTGTGTGTGTGTGTGTGTGTGTGTGTGTGTGTGTGTGTGTGTGTGTGTGTGTGTGTGTGTGTGTGTGTGTGTGTGTGTGTGTGTGTGTGTGACACCAACAAGGTTTAACTTTAAAACCAGATTAAATCATGGTTTAAGTTTAAATTCTGTTGCACGTTAACTGTGTTTTAATCACATGAAGGTGTGTGTGTGTTTGTGTGTGTGTGTGTGTGTGTGACTGTAATCACATGAAGCTGGCTCTAGAGTCTGTGTGTGTGTGTGTGTGTGTGTGACTGTAATCACATGAAGCTGGCTCTAGAGTCTGTGTGTGTGTTTGTGTGTGTGTGACTGTAATCACATGAAGCTGGCTCTAGAGTCTGTGTGTGTGTGTGTGACTGACTTGTCACATAGTTAGTTAGTAGCTGCATCCTGTGTCAGTCTGATTTAGCTGTGTCTGTGTTTATAAACATTTAAACGAGCGCCAGGTGGATTGTTTATGAAGTTAACGAGCCCTGGCCTGAGGATCAAAGAGGTTACCACGGCGATAGGGGGCCCCGCAGGCTGAGACAGACAGAAACGTGGAGAAAAACAGCCATTTTCTGCCTCTAAACCGGTCTCACAATTAGGCTTAGCATGACAAAACGGTAACTCCTATCAGAACAAAACACAGATCAACGTTGCTCTAAGGACTTACTGAAAATTTCGGTACGATTTGGTGTTTCTACAGTAAATATTTTGGCGACGCTGGCAGTTTTAAAACATTAGGCCGTTCTGCTCCTCTCAGAAAATATTTGTATTGGACTCAATGAGGAGCAGGGACAGACGTGGCCGCACTCAGAGGCTGATTCTGTAAGTTCTGTAAGTCTCTCTGATATTTTGAGCACATGACATGAGAGATAACAAGTTTGTCTTACAAATTCTGAAAAAATTATGTCTGTAGAGTGTAAATTGTGGCCGTGGTGGCAATTTATCCAGAAAAAATACAGAATGTTTCTTCACTCTCTCCCACTCTAACCGATGATGTCACGCACTCTGACACGAACATTCTGTCCAATACACACCCATTATAAACTCATAATTTCTCCAAAAATGAACATGGTCATTGATCAGGGATTGATCAAAAACTATATGACCTATCAAAACGTGGAGTAATACGACAATACACAAGACTTGTGTCTACTGTTTTAAAGTTTAAATGGAGTCTCTAGGTGAAAGTATGCCTGAGCAGTAGACGTTTGTTAAACTCCAATGATTGGTCTTTTTCGCTCTTTTTTTTTCGCCCGTCCCATTGACTTACATGCAAATTTTTTGCGCAGTTTTTCGCGACTACGTCGCGAAAAATTCGTACACTGTTGAGAAAAGTAATAGCACACCGATCCCGATCAAGACGCACGTTTTGATATATAATTTGGCCTGCAACTCTTCGAGTTGCAGGACTAGTAGCGAACCGAAAAAGCGTCCGGAAGATGAAGGAGAATAATAAGAAAAAATCCACACAATAACAGTAGTGCCCGGGCTTCGCCCGGGCACTGGTCCCTGCAGCTATTTCATAGCTGTTGGGACCAGTGCCCGGGGCGATTGCCCGTGGCCCTAATAAGTTTAAAGAAACAAAATGGCCGAACAGAATAACAATACTGTGAATGCTTCCAGCATTCACACTAATAAGTTTAAAGAAACAAAATGGCCGAACAGAATAACAATACTGTGAATGCTTCCAGCATTCACACTAACTAGAAAAAGATAGCATTTCCTGCAGAAAATGCGTGTGAATGCTGAAAGCAGCTGAACGCTGTTGCTGAAGCAATGCTGAATTAGCTGAAGAAATTGTTGAATCAATGCTAAATTAGTTGACGAAACTGCTAAAGCAATGTTGAAAAGACTAATGCTAGAGTAGAGTAGAGTAGAGTAGAGTAGAGTAGAGTAGAGAGTAGATGAATAATTTATTCATCCCTAGGAGGGAAAAAGCTTAAACATATAACTTGTAGAAAGGTAAAAAGCAGTAGAAATACTAAAGGGAGAAGAAAACATTGAAATTCTGCATGTTTAAATGTAATGGTTAAATAGTTGAAATCTGCAGCTAACCTGACAGGAAGGACAACTGATGAACCAGCACTAACATAGCTGAAGCAATGGCTGAGAATATATTTAAAAGTAGAAGATGTGAGACTTTGAGAGAGAGAGTGAGGAAGATATACAAAAGTGTGTGTGTGTGTGTGTGTGTGTGTGTGTGTGAGTGAGGAAGATATACAAAAAGTTCTGGCCTGACAACTGTATGAAATGTGTGTGTGTTGGACGTGTGTGTCTGTTTGTGTATGGTTAGTGTGTGTCCATTTGTGTGTGTGTTTGTTGTGTGTGCATGTGTGTCTGTTTGTGTGTAATTGTGTAAATTGTGTATGTGTTTGGTAAGTGGTTGTATGTTTGTTGGGTGTGTGCGTGTGTGTGTGTGTGTGTGTGTGTGTGGTAGTTAGTGTGTGTCCATTTGTGTGTGTGTGTGTGTGTGTGTGTGTGTTGGATGTGTGTGTATGGTGAGTGTGTGTGTGTGTGTGTGTGTGTGTGTGTGTGTTTGTGTGTGTGTGTGTGTGTGGTAGTTAGTGTGTGTCCATTTGTGTGTGTGTGTGTGTGTTGGATGTGTGTGTATGGTGAGTGTGTGTCCATTTGTGTGCGTGTGTGTTGGATGTGTGTGTATGGTGTGTGTGTGTGTGTGTGTGTAGTAGTTAGTGTGTGTCCATTTGTGTGTGTGTGTTGGATGTGTATGCATGGTGAGTGTGTGTCCATTTGTGTGTGTGTGTGTGTGTGTGTGTGTGTGTGTGTGTGTGTTGGATGTGTGTGTATGGTGAGTGTGTGTCCATTTGTGTGTGTGTGTGTGTCCATTTGTGTGTGTGTGCGTGTGTGTGTGGTAGTTAGTGTGTGTCCATTTGTGTGTGTGTGTGTGTATGACCGACAGACAGTCAGACAGAGAGAATGTGTGCGTTGCCATGGTGACGTTGCCATGGTGACGTTGCCATGGTGAGGTTACCATGGTGAGGTTGCCATGTTGAGGTTACCATGTAACTGTTGGCTGGTGGCTTTAAGGTATGGTGGCAGCTTTAACCATAGGCTTTAACTGCTCTGTGACACCCTCAAACAGATCTAATGTACGACAAATCTGTACTTAGTACGAGCAAAAGGTTTACATTTTCCGAACCATAAGGCCTTGCTGAACGCGTCCGTGTCACTTTGGTGTTTCTAGAGTAAAAATTGTTGATTGTGTCGCAGGTTGGAAACTTTGGGACGTTTAGAAAATCAGCGCCTACTTTTGAATGGGAGTCAATGAGAGGAGAGAGGGAAATGGCCACACTCAGAGGCTCCCAGTTTAAATTGTGTTCGTCTCTCTGGTTTTTTGAGCACATGAAAAGATCGAGGATGAGCTTGTCTACAAGCATGCCCGAAATTATGTGTGTAGAGTGTAATCTGTGGCCGTGCTGACAGGATAGAGAGAAAAATGTGAGAGGATTTTTAGACCCTCTGTCACTCTGCCAACTGCCAACGTCCGAACATTCCGTCCCATTGACTTTCATGTTAAATCTGAATTTTGTCAGAAATTTTAATGATTTTAAAACTATACATATATCTGAAACTGTTGAAGATATCAATAAGCTGAGATATAGCTGAATAGTTGAAAGGTTTGTGAACAGTTTAAAAGTTGAATGAAGTCTGTAGCTGAAAGTATGCTGAAGCTATTAGAGGCTGAATGAAGCAGAAGATTTGAAGAGTTTGAAGACTGTTTCAATGTATTTCCTATGAGAGAAAAATTGCAGAAAAAGTTAAATATTTTAAAAAGTATAAATAGTATGAAAGAGAAAAATAATAGCAATATTGTCCTGAAAAAGCTGCACGTTTTGATATATGAATTGTTGAAATAGCACAAAGTATGAAGGACTAGTTAGATGCAGAAAAAGAGCGGAAGAAGTAAGAATAATAAGTATAAAGATTTGAATAACAATAGTGTGAATGCTTCCAGCATTCACACTAATAACTAGAAAAAGATAGCATTTCCTGCAGAAAATGCGTGTGAATGCTGAAAGCAGCTGAACGCTGTTGCTGAAGCAATGCTGAATGAGCTGAAGAAATTGTTGAATCAATGCTAAATTAGTTGACGAAACTGCTAAAGCAATGTTGAAAAGACTAATGCTAGAGTAGAGTAGAGTAGAGAGTAGATGAATACTTTATTCATCCCTAGGAGGGAAAAAGCTGAAACATATAACTTGTAGTGTGAGATGAATGCCTTTTTAAAGGTAAAAAGCAGTAGAAATGCTAAAGGGAGAAGAAAACATTGAAATTCTGCATGTTTAAATGTAATGGTTAAATAGTTGAAATCTGCAGCTAACCTGACAGGAAGGACAACTGATGAACCAGCACTAACATAGCCGAAGCAATGGCTGAGAATATATTTAAAAGTAGAAGATGTGAGACTTTGTATGAAATGGCTGGAAATTACTTGAATTGTCAAAGAAGAGTTTGAAAAATTCCTGAATTAGGAAAAAAGTTAATGCCTACTGAAATACATTGTAAACTGACAGCAGAAGAACATTGTTGAAGAATATAGATTGAGCATTAGCTGAGGAGTAGAACATGTAAACAGCGGGTTTAATGGTGTGAAATGGTTGAGAAGAGCCTCAGTAGTTTAGGATACGTGTAAAACAATGTGTTCAACATGACCAAAATGGGGAAATGTGTATTTTCAGTTTAAATAGCTAAAGAACAAAATTAACAGCAACGAGTCCATTAACTACAACAGGTGTGTGTGTGTGTGTGTGTGTGTGTGTGTGTGTGTGTGTGTGTGAGAGAGAGAGTGAGAAAGATATACAAAAAGTTCTGACCTGACAACTGTATGAAATGTGTGTGTGTTGGACGTGTGTGCGTGTGTGTCTGTGTGTGTGTAATTGTGTAAATTGTGTATGTGTTTGGTAAGTGGTTGTATGTTTGTTGTGTGTGTGTTTGTGTGTGTGTGGTAGTTAGTGTGTGTCCATTTGTGTGTGTGTGTGTTGGATTTGTGTGTGTTTGTCCATTTGTGTGTGTGTGTAGTAGTTAGTGTGTGTCCATTTGTGTGTGTGTGTGTGTGTGTGTTGGATGTGTGTGTATGGTGAGTGTGTGTCCATTTGTGTGTGTGTGTGTGTGTGTGTGTGTTGGATATGTGTGTATGGTCAGTGTGTGTCCATTTGTGTGTGTGTGTGACTGACAGACAGTCAAATAGAGAGAATGTGTGTGCGTTGCCATGGTGACGTTGCCATGGTGAGGTTACCATGGTGAGGTTGCCATGTTGAGGTTACCATGTAACTGTTGGCTGGTGGCTTTAAGGCATGGTGGCAGCTTTAACCATAGGCTTTAACTGCTCTGTGACACCCTCAAACAGATCTAATGTACGACAAATCTGTACTTAGTACGAGCAAAAGGTTTACATTTTCCGAACCATAAGACCTTGCTGAACGCGTCCATGTCACTTTGGTGTTTCTAGAGTAAAAATTGTTGATTGTGTCGCAGGTTGGAAACTTTGGGACATTTAGAAAATCAGCGCCTACTTTTGAATGGGAGTCAATGAGAGGAGAGAGGGAAATGGCTGCACTCAGAGGCTCCCAGTTTAAATTGTGTTCGTCTCTCTGGTTTTTTGAGCACATGAAGAGATCAAGGATGAGCTTGTCTACAAGCATGTCCGAAATTATGTGTGTAGAGTGTAATCTGTGGCCGTGCTGACAGGATAGAGAGAAAAATGTGAGAGGATTTTTAGACCCTCTGTCACTCTGCCAACTGCCAACGTCCGAACATTCCGTCCCATTGACTTTCATGTTAAATCTGAATTTTGTCAGAAATTTTAATGATTTTAAAACTATACATATATCTGAAACTGTTGAAGATATCAATAAGCTGAGATATAGCTGAATAGTTGAAAGGTTTGTGAACAGTTTAAAAGTTGAATGAAGTCTGTAGCTGAAAGTATGCTGAAGCTATTAGAGGCTGAATGAAGCAGAAGATTTGAAGAGTTTGAAGACTGTTTCAATGTATTTCCTATGAGAGAAAAATTGCACAAAAAGTTAAATATTTTAAAAAGTATAAATAGTATGAAAGAGAAAAATAATAGCATAAATGTCCTGAAAAAGCTGCACGTTTTGATATATGAATTGTTGAAATAGCACAAAGTATGAAGGACTAGTTAGATGCAGAAAAAGAGCGGAAGAAGTAAGAATAATAAGTATAAAGATTTGAATAACAATAGTGTGAATGCTTCCAGCATTCACACTAATAATAACTAGAAAAAGATAGCATTTCCTGCAGAAAATGCGTGTGAATGCTGAAAGCAGCTGAACGCTGTTGCTGAAGCAATGCTGAATGAGCTGAAGAAATTGTTGAATCAATGCTAAATTAGTTGACGAAACTGCTAAAGCAATGTTGAAAAGACTAATGCTAGAGTAGAGTAGAGTAGAGAGTAGAGGAATACTTTATTCATCCCTCGGAGGGAAAAAGCTGAAACATATAACTTGTAGTGTGAGATGAATGCCTTTTTAAAGGTAAAAAGCAGTAGAAATGCTAAAGGGAGAAGAAAACATTGAAATTCTGCATGTTTAAATGTAATGGTTAAATAGTTGAAATCTGCAGCTAACCTAACAGGAAGGACAACTGATGAACCAGCACTAACATAGCCGAAGCAATGGCTGAGAATATATTTAAAAGTAGAAGATGTGAGACTTTGTATGAAATGGCTGGAAATTACTTGAATTGTCAAAGAAGAGTTTGAAAAATTCCTGAATTTGGAAAAAAGTTAATGCCTACTGAAATACATTGTAAACTGACAGCAGAAGAACATTGTTGAAGAATATAGATCATTAGCATTAGCTGTGAAGTAGAACATGTAAACAGCGGGTTTAATGGTGTGAAATGGTTGAGAAGAGCCTCAGTAGTTTAGGATACGTGTAAAACAATGTGTTCAACATGACCAAAATGGGGAAATGTGTATTTTCAGTTTAAATAGCTAAAGAACAAAATGAACAGCAACGAGTCCATTAACTACAACAGGAAGATAGAGAGGTACACAAAACAGTCAGACAACTGTAGGAAAAGTGTGTGTGTGTGTGTGTGTGTGTGTGTATGGTGTGTGTGTGTGTGTGTGTGTGTGTGTGTGTGTGTGTGTGTGTGAGGAAGATATACATAAAGTTCTGACCTGACAACTGTATGAAATGTGTGTGTGTTGGACGTGTGTGTCTGTTTGTGTATGGTTAGTGTGTGTCCATTTGTGTGTGTGTTTGTTGTGTGTGCATGTTTGTCTGTTTGTGTGTAATTGTGTAAATTGTGTATGTGTTTGGTAAGTGGTTGTATGTTTGTTGGGTGTGTGTGGTGTGTGTGTGTGTGTGTGTGTGTGTGTTTGTGTGTGTGTGGTAGTTAGTGTGTGTCCATTTGTGTGTGTGTGTGTGTGTGTGTGTGTTGGATGTGTGTGTATGGTGAGTGTGTGTCCATTTGTGTGTGTGCGTGTGTGTGTATGGTGTGTGTGTGTGTGTGTGTGTGTGTGTGTGTGTGTGTGTGTAGTAGTAGTTAGTGTGTGTCCATTTGTGTGTGTGTGTTGGATGTGTATGCATGGTGAGTGTGTGTCCATTTGTGTGTGTGTTGGATGTGTGTGTATGGTGAGTGTGTGTCCATTTGTGTGTGTGTGTGTGTGTGTGTGTGTGTGTGTGTGTGTGTCCATTTGTGTGTGTGTGTGTGTGTGTGTGTGTTGGATGTGTGTGTGTGTGTGGTAGTTAGTGTGTGTCCATTTGTGTGTGTGTGTGTGTGTGTATGACCGACAGACAGTCAGACAGAGAGAATGTGTGTGCGTTGCCATGGTGACGTTGCCATGGTGAGGTTACCATGGTGAGGTTGCCATGTTGAGGTTACCATGTAACTGTTGGCTGGTGGCTTTAAGGCATGGTGGCAGCTTTAACCATAGGCTTTAACTGCTCTGTGACACCCTCAAACAGATCTAATGTACGACAAATCTGTACTTAGTACGAGCAAAAGGTTTACATTTTCCGAACCATAAGACCTTGCTGAACGCGTCCGTGTCACTTTGGTGTTTCTAGAGTAAAAATTGTTGATTGTGTCGCAGGTTGGAAACTTTGGGACGTTTAGAAAATCAGCGCCTACTTTTGAATGGGAGTCAATGAGAGGAAGGGAGGGAAGTGGCCGCACTCGGAGGCTCCCAGTTCAAATTGTGTTCGTCTCTCTGGTTTTTTGAGCACATGAAGAGATCAAGGATGAGCTTGTCTACAAGCATGCCCGAAATTATGTGTGTAGAGTGTAATCTGTGGCCGTACTGACAGGATAGAGAGAAAAATGTGAGAGGATTTTTAGACCCTCTGTCACTCTGCCAACTGCCAACGTCCGAACATTCCGTCCCATTGACTTTCATGTTAAATCTGAATTTTGTCAGAAATTTTAATGATTTTAAAACTATACATATATCTGAAACTGTTGAAGATATCAATAAGCTGAGATATAGCTGAATAGTTGAAAGGTTTGTGAACAGTTTAAAAGTTGAATGAAGTCTGTAGCTGAAAGTATGCTGAAGCTATTAGAGGCTGAATGAAGCAGAAGATTTGAAGAGTTTGAAGACTGTTTCAATGTATTTCCTATGAGAGAAAAATTGCACAAAAAGTTAAATATTTTAAAAAGTATAAATAGTATGAAAGAGAAAAATAATAGCAATATTGTCCTGAAAAAGCTGCACGTTTTGATATATGAATTGTTGAAATAGCACAAAGTATGAAGGAGCAGAAAACTGCTGAAAAGGGTGAAAGAAGTAAGAATAATAACTAGAAAAAGATAGCATTTCCTGCAGAAAATGCGTGTGAATGCTGAAAGCAGCTGAACGCTGTTGCTGAAGCAATGCTGAATGAGCTGAAGAAATTGTTGAATCAATGATAAATTAGTTGACGAAACTGCTAAAGCAATGTTGAAAAGACTAATGCTAGAGTAGAGTAGAGTAGAGTAGAGTAGAGTAGAGAGTAGAGGAATACTTTATTCATCCCTAGGAGGGAAAAAGCTGAAACATATAACTTGTAGTGTGAGATGAATGCCTTTTTAAAGGTAAAAAGCAGTAGAAATGCTAAAGGGAGAAGAAAACATTGAAATTCTGCATGTTTAAATGTAATGGTTAAATAGTTGAAATCTGCAGCTAACCTGACAGGAAGGACAACTGATGAACCAGCACTAACATAGCCGAAGCAATGGCTGAGAATATATTTAAAAGTAGAAGATGTGAGACTTTGTATGAAATGGCTGGAAATTACTTGAATTGTCAAAGAAGAGTTTGAAAAATTCCTGAATTAGGAAAAAAGTTAATGCCTACTGAAATACATTGTAAACTGACAGCAGAAGAACATTGTTGAAGAATATAGATGGAGCATTAGCTGAGGAGTAGAACATGTAAACAGCGGGTTTAATGGTGTGAAATGGTTGAGAAGAGCCTCAGTAGTTTAGGATACGTGTAAAACAATGTGTTCAACATGACCAAAATGGGGAAATGTGTATTTTCAGTTTAAATAGCTAAAGAACAAAATTAACAGCAACAAGTCCATCAACTACAACAGGAAGATAGAGAGGTACATACAAAACAGTCAGACAACTGTAGGAAAAGTGTGTGCGGTTAGTGTGTCCATTTGTGTGTGTGTTTGTTGTGTGTGCATGTGTGTCTGTTTGTGTGTAATTGTGTAAATTGTGTATGTGTTTGGTAAGTGGTTGTATGTTTGTTGGGTGTGTGTGTGTGTGTGTGTGTGTGTGTGTGTGTGTGTGTGTGTGTGTGTGTGTGTGTGTGTGTGTGTGTGTGTGAGTGAGGAAGATATACAAAAAGTTCTGACCTGACAACTGTATGAAATGTGTGTGTGTTGGACGTGTGTGTCTGTTTGTGTATGGTTAGTGTGTGTCCATTTGTGTGTGTGTTTGTTGTGTGTGCATGTGTGCATGTGTGTCTGTTTGTGTGTAATTGTGTAAATTGTGTATGTGTTTGGTAAGTGGTTGTATGTTTGTTGGGTGTGTGTGTGTGTGTGTGTGTGTGTGTGTGTGTGTTTGTGTGTGTGTGTGTGTGTGTGTGTGTGGTAGTTAGTGTGTGTCCATTTGTGTGTGTGTGTTGGATGTGTGTGTATGGTGAGTGTGTGTGTGTGTGTGGTAGTTAGTGTGTGTCCATTTGTGTGTGTGTGTGTGTGTGTTGGATGTGTGTGTATGGTGAGTGTGTGTCCATTTGTGTGCGTGTGTGTTGGATGGTGTGTATGGTGTGTGTGTGTGTGTGTGTGTGTAGTAGTTAGTGTGTGTCCATTTGTGTGTGTGTGTTGGATGTGTATGCACGGTGAGTGTGTGTCCATTTGTGTGTGTGTGTGTGTGTTGGATGTGTGTGTATGGTGAGTGTGTGTCCATTTGTGTGTGTGTGTGTGTGTGTGTGTGGTAGTTAGTGTGTGTCCATTTGTGTGTGTGTGTGTGTATGATCGACAGACAGTCAGACAGAGAGAATGTGTGCATTGCCATGGTGACGTTGCCATGGTGAGGTTACCATGGTGAGGTTGCCATGGTGAGGTTACCATGTTGAGGTTGTTGGCTGGTGGCTTTAAGGCATGGTGGCAGCTTTAACCATAGGCTTTAACTGCTCTGTGACACCCTCAAACAGATCTAATGTACGACAAATCTGTACTTAGTACGAGCAAAAGGTTTACATTTTCCGAACCATAAGACCTTGCTGAACGCGTCCGTGTCACTTTGGTGTTTCTAGAGTAAAAATTGTTGATTGTGTCGCAGGTTGGAAACTTTGGGACGTTTAGAAAATCAGCGCCTACTTTTGAATGGGAGTCAATGAGAGGAGAGAGGGAAATGGCTGCACTCAGAGGCTCCCAGTTTAAATTGTGTTCGTCTCTCTGGTTTTTTGAGCACATGAAGAGATCAAGGATGAGCTTGTCTACAAACATGCCCGAAATTATGTGTGTAGAGTGTAATCTGTGGCCGTGCTGGCAGGATAGAGAGAAAAATGTGAGAGGATTTTTAGACCCTCTGTCACTCTACCAACTGCCAACGTCCGAACATTCCGTCCCATTGACTTTCATGTTAAATCTGAATTTTGTCAGAAATTTTAATGATTTTAAAACTATACATATATCTGAAACTGTTGAAGATATCAATAAGCTGAGATATAGCTGAATAGTTGAAAGGTTTGTGAGCAGTTTAAAAGTTGAATGAAGTCTGTAGCTGAAAGTATGCTGAAGCTATTAGAGGCTGAATGAAGCAGAAGATTTGAAGAGTTTGAAGACTGTTTCAATGTATTTCCTATGAGAGAAAAATTGCACAAAAAGTTAAATATTTTAAAAAGTATAAATAGTATGAAAGAGAAAAATAATAGCAATATTGTCCTGAAAAAGCTGCACGTTTTGATATATGAATTGTTGAAATAGCACAAAGTATGAAGGACTAGTTAGATGCAGAAAAAGAGCGGAAGAAGTAAGAATAATAAGTATAAAGATTTGAATAACAATAGTGTGAATGCTTCCAGCATTCACACTAATAATAACTAGAAAAAGATAGCATTTCCTGCAGAAAATGCGTGTGAATGCTGAAAGCAGCTGAACGCTGTTGCTGAAGCAATGCTGAATGAGCTGAAGAAATTGTTGAATCAATGCTAAATTAGTTGACGAAACTGCTAAAGCAATGTTGAAAAGACTAATGCTAGAGTAGAGTAGAGAGTAGATGAATACTTTATTCATCCCTAGGAGGGAAAAAGCTGAAACATATAACTTGTAGTGTGAGATGAATGCCTTTTTAAAGGTAAAAAGCAGTAGAAATGCTAAAGGGAGAAGAAAACATTGAAATTCTGCATGTTTAAATGTAATGGTTAAATAGTTGAAATCTGTAGCTAACCTGACAGGAAGGACAACTGATGAACCAGCACTAACATAGCCGAAGCAATGGCTGAGAATATATTTAAAAGTAGAAGATGTGAGACTTTGTATGAAATGGCTGGAAATTACTTGAATTGTCAAAGAAGAGTTTGAAAAATTCCTGAATTAGGAAAAAAGTTAATGCCTACTGAAATACATTGTAAACTGACAGCAGAAGAACATTGTTGAAGAATATAGATGGAGCATTAGCTGAGGAGTAGAACATGTAAACAGCGGGTTTAATGGTGTGAAATGGTTGAGAAGAGCCTCAGTAGTTTAGGATACGTGTAAAACAATGTGTTCAACATGACCAAAATGGGGAAATGTGTATTTTCAGTTTAAATAGCTAAAGAACAAAATTAACAGCAACGAGTCCATTAACTACAACAGGAAGATAGAGAGGTACATACAAAACAGTCAGACAACTGTAGGAAAAGTGTGTGTGTGTGTGTGTGTGTGTGTGTGTGTGTGCGCGTGTGTGTGTGAGAGTGAGGAAGATATACAAAAGTGTGTGTGTGTGTGTGTGTGTGAGAGTGAGGAAGATATACAAAAGTGTGTGTGTGTGTGTGTGTGTGTGGGTGAGGAAGATATACAAAAAGTTCTGACCTGACAACTGTATGAAATGTGTGTGTGTTGGACGTGTGTGTCTGTTTGTGTATGGTTAGTGTGTGTCCATTTATGTGTGTGTTTGTTGTGTGTGCATGTGTGTCTGTTTGTGTGTAATTGTGTAAATTGTGTATGTGTTTGGTAAGTGGTTGTATGTTTGTTGGGTGTGTGTGTGTGTGTGTGTGTGTGTGTGTGTGTGGTAGTTAGTGTGTGTCCATTTGTGTGTGTGTGTGTGTGTGTGTTGGGTGTGTGTATGGTGAGAGTGTGTCCATTTGTGTGTGTGTGTGTGTGTCCATTTCCATTTGTGTGTGTGTGTGTTGGATGTGTGTGTATGGTGTGTGTGTGTGTGTGTGTGTGTGTGTGTGTGTGTGTTGGATGTGTGTGTATGGTGTGTGTGTGTGTGTGTGTGTGTGTGTGTGTGTGTGTGTGTAGTAGTTAGTGTGTGTCCATTTGTGTGTGTGTGTTGGATGTGTATGCATGGTGAGTGTGTGTCCATTTGTGTGTGTGTGTGTGTGTGTTGGATGTGTGTGTATGGTGAGTGTGTGTCCATTTGTGTGTGTGTGTGTGTATGATCGACAGACAGTCAAACAGAGAGAATGTGTGTGCGTTGCCATGGTGACGTTGCCATGGTGAGGTTACCATGGTGAGGTTGCCATGTTGAGGTTACCATGTAACTGTTGGCTGGTGGCTTTAAGGTATGGTGGCAGCTTTAACCATAGGCTTTAACTGCTCTGTGACACCCTCAAACAGATCTAATGTACGACAAATCTGTACTTAGTACGAGCAAAAGGTTTACATTTTCCGAACCATAAGACCTTGCTGAACGCGTCCGTGTCACTTTGGTGTTTCTAGAGTAAAAATTGTTGATTGGGTCGCAGGTTGGAAACTTTGGGACGTTTAGAAAATCAGCGCCTACTTTTGAATGGGAGTCAATGAGAGGAAGGGAGGGAAGTGGCCGCACTCGGAGGCTCCCAGTTCAAATTGTGTTCGTCTCTCTGGTTTTTTGAGCACATGAAGAGATCAAGGATGAGCTTGTCTACAAGCATGCCCGAAATTATGTGTGTAGAGTGTAATCTGTGGCCGTGCTGACAGGATAGAGAGAAAAATGTGAGAGGATTTTTAGACCCTCTGTCACTCTACCAACTGCCAACGTCCGAACATTCCGTCCCATTGACTTTCATGTTAAATCTGAATTTTGTCAGAAATTTTAATGATTTTAAAACTATACATATATCTGAAACTGTTGAAGATATCAATAAGCTGAGATATAGCTGAATAGTTGAAAGGTTTGTGAACAGTTTAAAAGTTGAATGAAGTCTGTAGCTGAAAGTATGCTGAAGCTATTAGAGGCTGAATGAAGCAGAAGATTTGAAGAGTTTGAAGACTGTTTCAATTCATTTCCTATGAGAGAAAAATTGCACAAAAAGTTAAATATTTTAAAAAGTATAAATAGTATGAAAGAGAAAAATAATAGCAATATTGTCCTGAAAAAGCTGCACGTTTTGATATATGAATTGTTGAAATAGCACAAAGTATGAAGGAGCCGAAAACTGCTGAAAAAGGGTGAAAGAAGTAAGAATAATAATAACTAGAAAATGCATTTCCTGAAGGAAATACGGGTGAATGCTGAAAGCTGGAAGCTGAATGAGCTGAATAAATTGTTGAAACTATGCTGAATTAAGTTAAGAAACTGCTGAAGAAATCTTGAAGAGATGAAACAATATATGAAGAGTATGAAATGGTTTGAAATTACTTGAATTGTTGAAGATCAGTATGAAGAAATTGAAAGTCTGAAGTCTACTCAGATTTACTTAAAACTGACAGTTTGAAAACATTTTTGAACCATTACTAATGTAGATTAAACAATATCTGAATAGTAAAAGTAGAAGATGAAAGATGGAGGATGTATGAAATGGGTGGTAATTACTTGAATTAGTGAAGAACAGTATGAATGAATTGAAAAGCTTGAGTCTACTCAAACAAGTTTAAAACTGGTGGCTTGAAAACATTGTTGAACCATCACTAATATATGAAAGAATATCTGAGGAATAAAAGTAAAATAATATAGAAGTTGTTACAATCCTTTAAAGGTAAGGATAAGTTAGAATAACTACATCATATCTGAAGGCTAAAAGTCGAGCATGTAAGAGTAGAAGGGTTGAAATCTGAAATACGTGAGAAAAGATTAAAAAGTAAAACTTATAAGAAGGACGTTGAATTTGTATGAAATGTTTGGAAAATTGCTTGAATTTTTGAAGATTGGTGTGAAAAAATTAACATTTCAGTCTACTCAAATGAATAAATATATTAACAGCTTGAAAGCATTTGTTGAACAAATATAAATAAAGATGAAGCAATACCTGAAGAGTATAACTTGTAAGCAGGAGGCTGAATGATATGGAATGGATGCATTTGTTGTTATTTAAAACAGTTAGAATTTTTTTTTTGAACCATTACTAATATAGATGAAACAATATCTGAAGTGTAAAAGTAGAATAATATAGACTGATTCGGCGACGTCACCGGAAATCGAACGGCCGCCATTACTGCGGTGACAACTCACAGTCAGGCAGCTGTTGGCTCTGTGCGCGAAGCGGGCATTTGAATGCAAGTGGACCTTTTCTCTTCCCTTTCTCTTCTGCGAACATGTCCAGGAAGGATGGGAGGACATGTGCCGTCCTCGACTGCTCTAATATCAGCAAAACACAGCCCCTTACTTCAGGAGGAGTGTCCGTGTTTAGACCGTAACGTTACGTACAGTGAGCAGCAGCAGCAGCAGCAGCAGCAGCAGCCGCCAGCGACGCAGTCACAGCTGACCTGTACAACCTGGCTCCTCTCCCTTCTCACCGTTACCTTCACATCGTGTGGACAGTCTGTGAATGTCTCACTGATCCCTTCAATATGATGTGATCATGGTCGTCTAAAAGCCGGTGTAAAATATGTCCGACCCATCCGGAGCTCAGGTAATTTTGACCATAAATCAGAGACCTGTAATTGACGTTTTTTCTGATCATCAGAGGCCAGCTGGTCAATAAAATATTCTTGAATATCTAAAACAAAGCAAAAGTTGTTGTTGTTTTTATAATCTTATTCATGTAGCCTGTCCACATGATTAAATATCCCGCTGCTGGCTCGTCAGCACGCATAACGTACCGGTATGTTATATCGTTTATGATACAGTCTCTTATCTCCCTGTTACTCTAATCTTTCCTGCTAATCGCTCAAACAAATGATTAATTACTAAATGAATATTGGTATTCATGTAAGATACCTTAATCAGTTACTGGGGGGCACTAAACATCACAAATGCAGCCTATTTATGATGCTGTCATAGAGAATCAGTTTACTATGACTGACACATGTCACCGCAGCAATGGCGCCGCCGCAAGATGGCGGCATACACAAAACGTTCTCTGAATTCGTCTATAGAAGTAGTTACAATCCGTTAAAGGGCAGAATAACTACAACATATCTGAAGGGTAAAAGTTAAACATGTTAATAAAAAGTTTGAGGAAAATGTAGAAATCCTGCATCTTTATAGTTTAACAGTTGAATGGTTGAAATCTGAAATAGGTGAGAAAAAAAATAAAAAGTAGAACTTATAAGAAGGATGTTGGAAAATTGCTTGAATTTTTGAAGATTGGTGTGGAAAAAATAGGTCTACTCAAATGAATAAATATATTAAGAGCTTGAAAGTATTTGTTGAACAAATATGTATAAAAATGAAGCAATACCTGAAGTGTATAACTTGTAAGCAAGAGACTGAATGATAGGGAATGGATGCAAATCCCAGAATTGTTTAAGTGTAAAAAATAGTGTGAAAATATACATTTATAAATGAAAAATATGAAACTCCTTACATGGTTGAGAAATGGCCTGAATTGTTGGAATTAATGAGGAAAAAGTCCAAGTCGTTCAAAGTAAAATGTAAGGATTGAAGGTGGAAAAGTCTAAAGTCAGGACATGAAGAAGCTCCAAATCCTGAAATATCCATTATGAGAACTGGGGTATATATAGAAATGGGGTAGAAACAAGGAAACAAGGAATGAAGTAAAAAGAAAGAGAAAGGGAGTAGAAAGAAAGAAAGAGACTGAATGATGTGGATTGGATGCAAATGCCAGAATTGTTTATGATACGTGTAAAAAAGAGTGTGAAGATATACATCCATAAATGAAAAATGTGAAAGTCCTTAAATGGTTGAGAAATGGTCTGAATTGTTGGAATTAATGAGAAAAAGTTCAAGTCCTTCAAAGTAAAGGGTTAAAGAGGAAAGTCAGGACATGAAGAAGCTCCAAATCCTGAAATCTCCATTACAAGAATAAACTGAAATGTATGTAAGAGAAATAAATTATTAGAGATGTTTAAAAATTCCCCTCAAAGATATGAACTAATTTAGAGGCTGATTATGAGCTGTAAGCCAGTGTGTCTCTGTGTCTGTGTGTCTATCTGTCTCTGTGTGTGTGTGTGTGTGTGTCTCTCTCTCTCTGTCTGCACCACACAGAGCAGAGCAGTGAGATTTGAGCTCTGTGCAGCTCTGAACAACAGCCTCTGAAAAGAGAACCGTACCTCTTACCAGAATGTGGTCATGACTATCGGGGCAAGGAGACCTTCCTGAGCGAGCCAATGTGCATTAAATGTTTGTAGGGCAAAAACTTTTCTCACCGTCGCAAGAAATATAAGGAGGTCATTTCTGCTTTTCTCAGAAAATCTGCTCCTACTTTACAATGTGAGTCAATGAGAGGAAGAGAGGGAACTGGCTGCACTTAGAGGCTCCCAGTTTAAATTCTGTTAGCCTCTCTGCGTTTTCGAGCACACTGTGAGACACAGGACAAGTTTGTCTACCAAAGTGGGGGAAAATTATGTGTCTAGAAAGAAATTTGTGGCCGTGGTGACAGGATAGAGAGCAAAGTGTCAGAGGATTTTTAGACTCTCTGTCACTCTAGCTGATGTCATCACCACTCTCGCTCTGAAAATTCCGTGCCATTGACTCCCATGTTAAATTTGAATTTTGTCAAAAAATTATCATGAACAGTTGAAGTGTACTGATCAATAACGGTAGAAGATATGAAAAAGTTGAATATACCGTGAATACTTGAAAGTTTTGTGAACGTTTTAAAAGTGGAATGAAGTCTGTAGGTAAAAGTATGTTGAAGCAGTTGAAGTTCAAAGAAGGAGAAGATTTGATGAGTTTGAAGACCGTTTCAATGTATTCCTATGGGAAAAAAATTTCAATAAAGTTTGAATATTTTGAAAAGTATGAATGATATGAAAAAGTTGAATACATCCAATGATCTCCTGAAGAAGCCGCACGTTTTGATATATGAATTGTTTGAATAGTAGAAAGTATGAAGAAGTAGTTAAGGGCCAAAAAAGGGAAGAAGTAAGAAGAAAAATAACTAGAGAATGCATTTCCTGAAGGAAATACGGGTGAATGCTGAAAGCTGGAAGCTGAATGAGCTGAATAGATTGTTGAAACTATTAAAGCTGAATTAAGTTAAGAAACTGCTGAAGAAATCTTGAAGAGATGAAATAATATATGAAGAGTATGAAATGGTTTGAAATGACTTGAATTGTTGAAGATCAGTATGAAGAAATTGAAAGTCTGAAGTCTACTCAGATTTACTTAAAACTGACAGTTTGAAAACATTTTTGAACCATTACTAATGTAGATTAAACAATATCTGAATAGTAAAAGTACAAGATGAAAGATGGAGGATGTATGAAATGGGTGGTAATTACTTGAATTAATGAAGAATAGTATGAATGAATTGAAAAGCTTGAGTCTACTCAAAGAAGTTTAAAACTGGTGGCTTGAAAACATTGTTGAACCATTACTAATATATGAAAGAATATCTGAGGAATAAAAGTAAAATAACATAGAAGTTGTTACAATCCTTTAAAGGGAAGGATAAGTTAGAATAACTACATCATATCTGAAGGCTAAAAGTCGAGCATGTAAGAGTAGAAGGGTTGAAATCTGAAATACGTGAGAAAAGATTAAAAAGTAAAACTTATAAGAAGGACGTTGAATTTGTAAGAAATGTTTGGAAAATTACTTGTAAGCAGGAGGCTGAATGATATGGAATGGATGCATTTGTTGTTATTTAAAACAGTTAGAATTTTTTTTTTGAACCATTACTAATATAGATGAAACAATATCTGAAGTGTAAAAGTAGAATAATATAGAAGTAGTTACAATCCGTTAAAGGGCAGAATAACTAAAAATAACTACAACATATCTGAAGGGTAAAAGTTAAACATGTTAATAAAAAGTTTGAGGAAAATGTAGAAATCCTGCATCTTTATAGTTTAACAGTTGAATGGTTGAAATCTGAAATAGGTGAGAAAAAAAATTAAAAAGAAGAACTTATAAGAAGGATGTTGGAAAATTGCTTCAATTTTTGAAGATTGGTGTGGAAAAAATAGGTCTACTCAAATGAATAAATATATTAAGAGCTTGAAAGTATTTGTTGAACAAATATGTATAAAAATGAAGCAATACCTGAAGTGTATAACTTGTAAGCAAGAGACTGAATGATAGGGAATGGATGCAAATCCCAGAATTGTTTAAGTGTAAAAAATAGTGTGAAAGTATAAATTTATAAATGAAAAATATGAAACTCCTTACATGGTTGAGAAATGGCCTGAATTGTTGGAATTAATGAGGAAAAAGTCCAAGTCCTTCAAAGTAAAATGTAAGGATTGAAGGTGGAAAAGTCTAAAGTCAGGACATGAAGAAGCTCCAAATCCTGAAATATCCATTATGAGAACTGGGGTATATATAGAAATGGGGTAGAAACAAGGAAACAAGGAATGAAGTAAAAAGAAAGAGAAAGGGAGTAGAAAGAAAGAAAGAAAGAAAGAAAGAAAGAAAGAAAGAAAGAGACTGAATGATGCCAGAATTGTTTAAGATACGTTTAAAAAAAGAGTGTGAAGATATACATTCTTAAATGAAAAATGTGAAAGTCCTTAAATGGTCTGAATTGTTGGAATTAATGAGAAAAAGTTCAAGTCCTTCAAAGTAAAGGGTTAAAGAGGAAAGTCAGGACATGAAGAAGCTCCAAATCCTGAAATCTCCATTACAAGAATAAACTGAAATGTAAGAGAAATAAATTATTAGAGATGTTTAAAAATTCCCCTCAAAGATATGAACTCATTTAGAGGCTGATTATGAGCTGTAAGCCAGTGTGTCTCTGTGGTTGTGTGTCTCTCTGTCTGTGTGTGTGTGTGTGTGTGTGTGTGTGTGTGTGTGTGTGTGTGTGTGTGTGTGTGTGTGTGTGTGTGTGTGTGTGTGTGTGTGTGTGTGTGTGTGTGTGTGTGTGTGTCTCTCTCTGTGTCTGCACCACACAGAGCAGAGCAGTGAGATTTGAGCTCTGTGCAGCTCTGAACAACAGCCTCTGAAAAGAGAACCATACCTCTTACCAGAATGTGGTCATGACTATCGGGGCAAGGAGACCTTCCTGAGCGAGCCAATGTGCATTAAATGTTTGTAGGGCAAAAACTTTTCTCACAGTCGCAGGAAAGATAAGGAGGTCATTTCTGCTTTTCTCAGAAAATCTGCTCCTACTTTACAATGGGAGTGAATGAGAGGAAGAGAGGGAACTGGCTGCACTTAGAGGCTCCCAGTTTAAATTCTGTTAGCCTCTCTGCGTTTTCGAGCACACTGTGAGACACAGCACAAGTTTGTCTACCAAAGTGGGGGAAAATTATGTGTCCAGAGTGAAATTTGTGGCCGTGGTGACAGGTTAGAGAGCAAAGTGTCAGAGGATTTTTTGAACCTCTGTCACTCTAGCTGATGTCATCACCACTCTAACTCTGAAAATTCCGTGCCATTGACTTGCATGTTAAATTTGAATTTTGTCAAAAAATTATCATGAACAGTTGAAGGGTACTGATCAATAATGGTAGAAGATATGAAAAAGTTGAATGTACCGTGAATACTTGAAAGTTTTGTGAACGTTTTAAAAGTTGAATGAAGTCTGTAGGTGAAAGTATGTTGAAGCAGTTGAAGTTCAAAGAAGGAGAAGATTTTAAGAGTTTGAAGACAGTTTCAATGTATTCCTATGGGAAAAATTTTTCAATAAAGTTTGAATATTTTGAAAAGTATGAATGATAATGAAAAAGTTGAATGGATCCAATGATCTCCTGAAGAAGCTGCACGTTTTGATATATGAATTGTTTGAATAGTAGAAAGTATGAAGAAGTAGTTAAAGACCGAAAAACGGAAGAAGTGTACAGAATAATAATAATAACTAGAAAATGCATTTCCTGAAGGAAATACGGGTGAATGCTGGAAGCTGGAAGCTGAATGAGCTGAATAAATTGTTGAAACTATGCTGAATTAAGTTAAGAAACTGCTGAAGAAATCTTGAAGAGATGAAACAATATATGAAGAGTATGAAATGGTTTGAAATTACTTGAATTGTTGAAGATCAGTATGAAGAAATTGAAAGTCTGAAGTCTACTCGGATTTACTTAAAACTGACAGTTTGAAAACATTTTTGAACCATTACTAATGTAGATTAAACAATATCTGAATAGTAAAAGTAGAAGATGAAAGATGGAGGATTTATGAAATGGGTGGTAATTACTTGAATTAATGAAGAATAGTATGACTGAATTGAAAAGCTTGAGTCTACTCAAAGAAGTTTAAAACTGGTGGCTTGAAAACATTGTTGAACCATTACTAATATATGAAAGAATATCTGAGGAATAAAAGTAAAATAACATAGAAGTTGTTACAATCCTTTAAAGGGAAGGATAAGTTAGAATAACTACATCATATCTGAAGGCTAAAAGTCGAGCATGTAAGAGTAGAAGGGTTGAAATCTGAAATACGTGAGAAAAGATTAAAAAGTAAAACTTATAAGAAGGACGTTGAATTTGTAAGAAATGTTTGGAAAATTGCTTGAACTTTTGAAGATTGGTGTGAAAAAATTTACATTTCAGTCTACTCAAATGAATAAATATATTAACAGCTTGAAAGCATTTGTTGAACAAATATAAATAAAGATGAAGCAATACCTGAAGAGTATAACTTGTAAGCAGGAGGCTGAATGATATGGAATGGATGCATTTGTTGTTATTTAAAACAGTTAGAAATTTTTTTTTGAACCATTACTAATATAGATGAAACAATATCTGAAGTGTAAAAGTAGAATAATATAGAAGTAGTTACAATCCGTTAAAGGGCAGAATAACTAAAAATAACTACAACATATCTGAAGGGTAAAAGTTAAACATGTTAATAAAAAGTTTGAGGAAAATGTAGAAATCCTGCATCTTTATAGTTTAACAGTTGAATGGTTGAAATCTGAAATAGGTGAGAAAAAAATTAAAAAGAAGAACTTATAAGAAGGATGTTGGAAAATTGCTTGAATTTTTGAAGATTGGTGTGGAAAAAATAGGTCTACTCAAATGAATAAATATATTAACAGCTTGAAAGTATTTGTTGAACAAATATGTATAACAATGAAGCAATACCTGAAGTGTATAACTTGTAAGCAAGAGACTGAATGATAGGGAATGGATGCAAATCCCAGAATTGTTTAAGTGTAAAAAATAGTGTGAAAATATAAATTTATAAATGAAAAATATGAAACTCCTTACATGGTGGAGAAATGGCCTGAATTGTTGGAATTAATGAGGAAAAAGTCTAAGTCCTTCAAAGTAAAATGTAAGGATTGAAGGTGGAAAAGTCTAAAGTCAGGACATGAAGAAGCTCCAAATCCTGAAATATCCATTATGAGAACTGGGGTATATATAGAAATGGGGTAGAAACAAGGAAACAAGGAATGAAGTAAAAAAGAATGGGAAAGGGAGTAGAAAGAAAGAAAGAAAGAAAGAAAGAAAGAAAGAAAGAAAGAAAGAAAGAAAGAAAGAAAGAAAGAAAGAAAGAAAGAAAGAAAGAAAGAGACTGAATGATGTGGAATGGATGCAAATGCCAGAATTGTTTAAGATACGTGTAAAAAAGAGTGTGAAGATATACATTTATAAATGAAAAATGTGAAAGTCCTTAAATGGTTGAGAAATGGTCTGAATTGTTGGAATTAATGAGAAAAAGTTCAAGTCCTTCAAAGTAAAGGGTTAAAGAGGAAAGTCAGGACATGAAGAAGCTCCAAATCCTGAAATCTCCATTACAAGAATAAACTGAAATGTAAGAGGAATAAATTATTAGAGATGTTTAAAAATTCTCCTCAAAGATATGAACTCATTTAGAGGCTGATTATGAGCTGTGAGCCAGTGTGTCTCTGTGTCTGTGTGTCTCTCTGTCTGCGTGTGTGTGTGTGTGTGTGTGTCTCTCTGTCTCTGTCTGCACCACACAGAGCAGAGCAGTGAGATTTGAGCTCTGTGCAGCTCCGAACAACAGCCTCTGAAAAGAGAACCGTACCTCTTACCAGAATGTGGTCATGACTATCGGGGCAAGGAGACCTTCCTGAGCGAGCCAATGTGCATTAAATGTTTGTAGGGCAAAAACTTTTCTCACCGTCGCAGGAAAGATAAGGAGGTCATTTCTGCTTTTCTCAGAAAATCTGCTCCTACTTTTCAATGGGAGTGAATGAGAGGAAGAGAGGGAACTGGCTGCACTTAGAGGCTCCCAGTTTAAATTCTGTTAGTCTCTCTGCGTTTTCGAGCACACTGTCAGACACAGCACAAGTTTGTCTACCAAAGTGGGGGAAAATTATGTGTCTAGAGTGAAATTTGTGGCCGTGGTGACAGGTTAGAGAGCAAAGTGTCAGAGGATTTTTAGACTCTCTGTCACTCTAGCTGATGTCATCATCACTCTAGCTCTGAAAATTCCGTGCCATTGACTTGCATGTTAAATTTGAATTTTGTCAAAAAATGATCATGAACAGTTGAAGTGTACTGATCAATAATGGTAGAAGATATGAAAAAGTTGAATGCAACATGAATACTTGAAAGTTTTGTGAACATTTTAAAAGTTGAATGAGGTCTGTAGGTGAAAGTATGTTGAAGCAGTTGAAGTTCAAAGAAGGAGAGGATTTGAACAGTTTGAAGACCGATTCAATGTATTCCTATGGGGAAAAATTTTTCAATAAAGTTTGAATATTTTGAAAAGTATGAATGATATGAAAAAGTTGAATACATCCAATGATCTCCTGAAGAAGACGCACGTTTTGATATATGAATTGTTTGAATAGTAGAAAGTATGAAGAAGTAGTTAAGGGCCAAAAAAGGGAAGAAGTAAGAATAATAATAATATTAATAATAAAGATTTGAATAACAATAGTGTGAATGCTTTCAGCATTCACCCTAATAACTAGAAAATGCATTTCCTGAAGGAAATACGGGTGAATGCTGAAAGCTGGAAGCTGAATGAGCTGAATAAATTGTTGAAACTATGCTGAATTAAAGCAGATATCAGTGGCACGGCCGTTTCGGCTAATGCTGTGTTCAAGGCAGGCTTTTGAAACCGTAAGTTACAGCTTCAAGTCACAACTACGACTTGGTAGCGTTCCAGGTAACCCGTAGCTCGTGTTTTTACCGTCCTGTTGTCTGTGAAAGTTCCCTATAACGGCCACTCGTAACTTCCGACCCGTGAACTCGTACCAGATCGAACTGGTATGACTTCACAGGAAGGAAAAACACAAAGTACGAGTTTCCTTGAACGCACCATGAGTTAGCAGCCCCCGCCCTTGTCAGGCATCAATTGGTCCTCGTGCTACGTCACCACATTCACGCGCATCCCTTGGCTGCACACACAGCCCTTCATGCCGTTCTCTCCCCTCATTGGATAACACTTGTATCCCACAAGGAAAATTTTCTCCTCGGGTTACAGCAGAGCAGAGTGACGGAGAGACTCGTGTTTAGGCTGAAATACTTCATGTAAGTGATTGCTGACGGAAAATAGGACTATTTAGGACTTATATTAACAAAAACATTCCACTGATATCTGCTTTAAGTTAAGAAACTGCTGAAGAAATCTTGAAGAGATGAAACAATATATGAAGAGTATGAAATGGTTTGAAATTACTTGAATTGTTGAAGATCAGTATGAAGAAATTGAAAGTCTGAAGTCTACTCAGATTTACTTAAAACTGACAGTTTGAAAACATTTTTGAACCATTACTAATGTAGATTAAACAATATCTGAATAGTAAAAGTAGAAGATGAAAGATGGAGGATGTATGAAATGGGTGGTAATTACTTGAATTAGTGAAGAATAGTATGAATGAATTGAAAGGTTAAAGTGCACTCAGATTTATTTAAAACAGTTTGAAAACATTTTTGAACCATTACTAATAGATGAAACAATATCTGAAGTGTAAAAGTAGAATAATATAGATACAATCTGTTAAAGGGGAGAATAACTAAAAATAACTACAACATATCTGAATGGTAAAAGTAAAACATGTCAATAAAAAGTTTGAGGAAAATGTAGAAATCCTGCATATTTACAGTTTAACAGTGGAATGGTTGAAATCTGAAATAGGTAAGAAAATATTAAAAAGTAAAACTTATAAGAAGGGTGTTGAATTTGTATGAAGTGTTTGGAAAATTGCTTGAATTTTTGAAGGTTAGTATGAAAAATTAACATTTAAGTCTTCTCAAATAAATATATATATTATTAACAGCTTGAAAGCATGAACAAATATGTATAAAGAGTGTGAAGATACACATTTATGAATGAAAAATGTGAAAGTCCTTAAATGATTGAGAAATGGTCTGAATTGTTGGAATTAATGAGAAAAAGTTAAAGTCCTTCAAAGTAAAGGGTTAAAGAGGTGGAAAAGCCAAAAGTCAGGACAAGAAGAAGCTCCAAATCCTGAAATCTCCCTCACAAGAATAAACTGAAATGTATGTAAGAGAAATAGATTATTAGAGATGTTTAAAAATTCCCCTCAAAGATATGAACTAATTTAGAGGCTGATTATGAGCTGTAAGCCAGTGTGTCTGTGTGTTTGTGTCTGTCTAGCTGTGTGTGTGTGTGTGTGTGTGTGTGTGTGTGTGTGTGTGTGTGTGTGTGTGTGTGTGTGTGTGTGTGTGTGTCTCTCTCCTTCTCTCTCTCTGTGTCTGCACCACACAGAGCAGAGCAGTGAGATTTGAGCTCGGTGCAGCTCCCGAACAACAGCCTCTGAAAAGAGAACCGTACCTCTTACCAGAATGTGGTCATGACTATCGGGGCAAGGAGACCTTCCTGAGCGAGCCAATGTGCATTAAATGTTTGTAGGACAAAAACTTTTCTCACAGTCGCAAGAAATATAAGGAGGTCATTTCTGCTTTTCTCAGAAAATCTGCTCCTACTTTACAATGTGAGTCAATGAGAGGAAGAAAGGGAACTGGCTGCACTTAGAGGCTCCCAGTTTAAATTCTGTTAGCCTCTCTGCGTTTTCGAGCACACTGTGAGACACAGCACAAGTTTGTCTACCAAAGTGGGGGAAAATTATGTGTCTAGAAAGAAATTTGTGGCCGTGGTGACAGGATAGAGAGCAAAGTGTCAGAGGATTTTTAGACTCTCTGTCACTCTAGCTGATGTCATCACCACTCTAGCTCTGAAAATTCCGTGCCATTGACTTGCATGTTAAATTTGAATTTTGTCAAAAAATGATCATGAACAGTTGAAGGGTACTGATCAATAACGGTAGAAGATATGAAAAAGTTGAATGTACCGTGAATACTTGAAAGTTTTGTGAACATTTTAAAAGTGGAATGAAGTCTGTAGGTGAAAGTATGTTGAAGCAGTTGAAGTTCAAAGAAGGAGAAGATTTTAAGAGTTTGAAGACAGTTTCAATGTATTCCTATGGGAAAAATTTTTCAATAAAGTTTGAATATTTTGAAAAGTATGAATGATAATGAAAAAGTTGAATGGATCCAATGATCTCCTGAAGAAGCTGCACGTTTTGATATATGAATTGTTTGAATAGTAGAAAGTATGAAGAAGTAGTTAAAGACCGAAAAACGGAAGAAGTGTACAGAATAATAATAATAATAAAGATTTGAATAACAATAGTGTGAATGCTTTCAGCATTCACCCTAATAATAATAATAATAATTACCCAGGGGGCAAAGCAAAAAAACGGACACGGAGCGTTGTAAAAGGTTTGACACCAGAAATGATATCTAGGAACTTCAAGGATTAAAACCTGGGTGGACAACCCGGTCAACTAGCTGCTGGAAAGCTACAGGGGGCTAAAACCCCTTTCTGGGGTCATTTTGCTGGCGAAATGATGTAAATGCAAATATTTAGGTACTACAATGGCATAAATAGTCATACAACTATAAAATTTGGCAGAGAGTATCTTGACACATAGGGGGAGGCATGAAAAAAAGATTCTGGGGTTTGTTGCAACTCAATTTTAAGATATCTCCCTCAACATCCCAAAAAAGACAAAAAAAAGTACTGTTCGCCTGACAAATTCTCATGAAAATTATTATTTTTCAGCACTTTATGCAGAATATCTATGCTTAACATGTATATAGAAAATTTCCTTAATTCATAAGCTTCCATTTGAGTCCAAGATAGCCTTTCTATCTCAAAAGCCCCACTTGCTGTGGCCAACGGTCTTCTCTATCTATCTGTTCACTTTGGGGAGACCAGAAATAGAATGGTTTCTGATCATGCCAGTTAACATGTAGTTTTTCACAATAGGTGTTGCATTGTTTGGAGACAGCCTGTAGCTTTCCAGTAGCTAGTAGAAAGGCTATCTTGGACTCAAATGGAAGCTTATGAATTAAGGAAATTTTCTATATATATGTTAAGCATAGATATTCTCCATAAAGTGCTGAAAAATAATAATTTTCATGAGAATTTGTCAGGCGAACAGTACTTTTTTTGGTCTTTTTTGGGATGTTGGGGGTGATATCTTAAAATTGAGTTGCAACAAACCCCAGAATCTTTTTTTCATGCCTCCCCCTATGTGTCAAGATACTCTCTGCCAAATGTCATAGTTGTATGACTATTTATGCCATTGTAGTACCTAAATATTTGCATTTACATCATTTCGCCATCAAAATGACCCCAGAAAGGGGTTTTGGCCCCCTGTAGCTTTCCAGCAGCTAGTTGACCGGGTTGTCCACCCAGGTTTTAATCCTTGAAGTTCCTAGATATCATTTCTGGTGTCAAACCTTTTACAACGCTCCGTGTCCGTTTTTCAAAAAACTGGGATTTTGCCCCCTGGGTAAATAATAAAGATTTGAATAACAATAGTGTGAATGCTTTCAGCATTCACCCTAATAATAATAATAATAATAATAAAGATTTGAATAACAATAGTGTGAATGCTTTCAGCATTCACCCTAATAATAAAGATTTGAATAACAATAGTGTGAATGCTTTCAGCATTCACCCTAACTAGAAAATTTCCTCTCGGGAAATTTTGAATGGGCCACGGGAGCTACTGCGGGTTGTGCCATCTCTGTCAACATGGGAATCAAACCCACGATCTTAAGGTCAAGACAGAGCTGATCAGACAGACACATGATCATCTTTCTATAAGCACTGATATGGAGGAGCTGTAACCACATTAGGTTAACTGTGTGTGTGTGTGTGTGTGTGTGTGTGTGTGTGTGTGTGTGTGTGTGTGTGCGTGTGTGTTTGTGTGTGTGTGTGTGTGACACCAACAAGGTTTAACTTTAAAACCAGATTAAATCATGGTTTAAGTTTAAATTCTGTTGCACGTTAACTGTGTTTTAATCACATGAAGGTGTGTGTGTGTTTGTGTGTGTGTGACTGTAATCACATGAAGCTGGCTCTAGAGTCTGTGTGTGTGTGTGTGACTGACTTGACACATAGTTAGTTAGTAGCTGCAGAGAGCAAAGTGTCAGAGGATTTTTAGACTCTCTGTCACTCTAGCTGATGTCATCATCACTCTAGCTCTGAAAATTCCGTGCCATTGACTTGCATGTTAAATTTGAATTTCGTCAAAAAATGATCATGAACAGTTGAAGTGTACTGATCAATAATGGTAGAAGATATGAAAAAGTTGAATATACCGTGAATACTTGAAAGTTTTGTGAATATTTTAAAAGTTGAATGAGGTCTGTAGGTGAAAGTATGTTGAAGCAGTTGAAGTTCAAAGAAGGAGAGGATTTGAACAGTTTGAAGACCGATTCAATGTATTCCTATGGGGAAAATTTTTTCAATAAAGTTTGAATATTTTGAAAAGTATGAATGATATGAAAAAGTTGAATACATCCAATGATCTCCTGAAGAAGCCGCACGTTTTGATATATGAATTGTTTGAATAGTAGAAAGTATGAAGAAGTAGTTAAGGGCCAAAAAAGGGAAGAAGTAAGAATAACTAGAAAATGCATTTCCTGAAGGAAATACGGGTGAATGCTGGAAGCTGGAAGCTGAATGAGCTGAATAAATTGTTGAAACTATGCTGAATTAAGTTAAGAAACTGCTGAAGAAATCTTGAAGAGATGAAACAATATATGAAGAGTATGAAATGGTTTGAAATTACTTGAATTGTTGAAGATCAGTATGAAGAAATTGAAAGTCTGAAGTCTACTCAAATTTACTTAAAACTGACAGTTTGAAAACATTTTTGAACCATTACTAATGTAGATTAAACACTATCTGAATAGTTAAAGTAGAAGATGAAAGATGGAGGATGTATGAAATGGGGGGTATTACTTGAATTAATGAAGAATAGTATGAATGAATTGAAAAGCTTGAGTCTACTCAAAGAAGTTTAAAACTGGTGGCTTGAAAACATTGTTGAACCATCATTTGTTGAACAAATATAAATAAAGATGAAGCAATACCTGAAGAGTATAACTTGTAAGCAGGAGGCTGAATGATATGGAATGGATGCATTTGTTGTTATTTAAAACAGTTAGAAAATTTTTTTTGAACCATTACTAATATAGATGAAACAATATCTGAAGTGTAAAAGTAGAAAAATATAGAAGCAGTTACAATCCGTTAAAGGGCAGAATAACTAAAAATAACTTTAACATATCTGAAGGGTAAAAGTTAAACATGTTAATAAAAAGTTTGAGGAAAATGTAGAAATCGTGCATCTTTATAGTTTAACAGTTGAATGGTTGAAATCTGAAAAAGGTGAGAAAAAAATTAAAAAGAAGAACTTAAAATTAGGATGTTGGAAAATTGCTTGAATTTTTGAAGATTGGTGTGGAAAAAAATAGGTCTACTCAAATGATTAAATATATTAAGAGCTTGAAAGTATTTGTTGAACAAATATGTATAAAAATGAAGCAATACCTGAAGTGTATAACTTGTAAGCAAGAGACTGAATGATAGGGAATCCCAGAATTGTTTAAGTGTAAAAAATAGTGTGAAAATATAAATTTATAAATGAAAAATATGAAACTCCTTACATGGTGGAGAAATGGCCTGAATTGTTGGAATTAATGAGGAAAAAGTCCAAGTCGTTCAAAGTAAAATGTAAGGATTAAAGGTGGAAAAGTCTAAAGTCAGGACATGAAGAAGCTCCAAATCCTGAAATATCCATTATGAGAACTGGGGTATATATAGAAATGGGGTAGAAACAAGGAAACAAGGAATGAAGTAAAAAGAAAGAGAAAGGGAGTAGAAAGAAAGAAAGAAAGAAAGAAAGAAAGAGACTGAATGATGCCAGAATTGTTTAAGATACGTTTAAAAAAAGAGTGTGAAGATATACATTCATAAATGAAAAATGTGAAAGTCCTTAAATGGTCTGAATTGTTGGAATTAATGAGAAAAAGTTCAAGTCCTTCAAAGTAAAGGGTTAAAGAGGAAAGTCAGGACATGAAGAAGCTCCAAATCCTGAAATCTCCATTACAAGAATAAACTGAAATGTAAGAGAAATAAATTATTAGAGATGTTTAAAAATGCCCCTCAAAGATATGAACTCATTTAGAGGCTGATTATGAGCTGTAAGCCAGTGTGTCTCTGTGGTTGTGTGTCTCTCTGTGTGTGTGTGTGTGTGTGTGTGTGTGTGTGTGTGTGTGTGTGTGTGTGTGTGTGTGTGTGTGTCTGTGTGTCTGTGTGTCTGTGTGTGTGTGTGTCTCTCTCTCTCTGTCTGCACCACACAGAGCAGAGCAGTGAGATTTGAGCTCTGTGCAGCTCCGAACAACAGCCTCTGAAAAGAGAACCATACCTCTTACCAGAATGTGGTCATGACTATCGGGGCAAGGAGACCTTCCTGAGCGAGCCAATGTGCATTAAATGTTTGTAGGACAAAAACTTTTCTCACAGTCGCAGGAAAGATAAGGAGGTCATTTCTGCTTTTCTCAGAAAATCTGCTCCTACTTTACAATGTGAGTCAATGAGAGGAAGAGAGGGAACTGGCTGCACTTAGAGGCTCCCAGTTTAAATTCTGTTAGCCTCTCTGCGTTTTCGAGCACACTGTGAGACACAGCACAAGTTTGTCTACCAAAGTGGGGGAAAATTATGTGTCTAGAAAGAAATTTGTGGCCGTGGTGACAGGATAGAGAGCAAAGTGTCAGAGGATTTTTAGACTCTCTGTCACTCTAGCTGATGTCATCACCACTCTAGCTCTGAAAATTCCGTGCCATTGACTTGCATGTTAAATTTGAATTTTGTCAAAAAATGATCATGAACAGTTGAAGGGTACTGATCAATAACGGTAGAAGATATGAAAAAGTTGAATATACCGTGAATACTTGAAAGTTTTGTGAACGTTTTAAAAGTGGAATGAAGTCTGTAGGTGAAAGTATGTTGAAGCAGTTGAAGTTCAAAGAAGGAGAGGATTTGAACAGTTTGAAGACCGATTCAATGTATTCCTATGGGGAAAAATTTTTCAATAAAGTTTGAATATTTTGAAAAGTATGAATGATATGAAAAAGTTGAATACATCCCATGATCTCCTGAAGAAGACGCACGTTTTGATATATGAATTGTTTGAATAGTAGAAAGTATGAAGAAGTAGTTAAGGGCCAAAAAAGGGAAGAAGTAAGAATAATAATAATATTAATAATAACTAGAAAATGCATTTCCTGAAGGAAATACGGGTGAATGCTGAAAGCTGTAAGCTGAATGAGCTGAATAAATTGTTGAAACTATGCTGAATTAAGTTAAGAAACTGCTGAAGAAATCTTGAAGAGATGAAACAATATATGAAGAGTATGAAATGGTTTGAAATTACTTGAATTGTTGAAGATCAGTATGAAGAAATTGAAAGTCTGAAGTCTACTCGGATTTACTTAAAACTGACAGTTTGAAAACATTTTTGAACCATTACTAATGTAGATTAAACAATATCTGAATAGTAAAAGTAGAAGATGAAAGATGGAGGATGTATGAAATGGGTGCTAATTACTTGAATTAATGAAGAATAGTATGAATGAATTGAAAAGCTTGAGTCTACTCAAACAAGTTTAAAACTGGTGGCTTGAAAACATTGTTGAACCATCACTAATATATGAAAGAATATCTGAGGAATAAAAGTAAAATAATATAGAAGTTGTTACAATCCTTTAAAGGTAAGGATAAGTTAGAATAACTACATCATATCTGAAGGCTAAAAGTCGAGCATGTAAGAGTAGAAGGGTTGAAATCTGAAATACGTGAGAAAAGATTAAAAAGTAAAACTTATAAGAAGGACGTTGAATTTGTATGAAATGTTTGGAAAATTGCTTGAATTTTTGAAGATTGGTGTGAAAAAATTAACATTTCAATCTACTCAAATGAATAAATATATTAACAGCTTGAAAGCATTTGTTGAACAAATATAAATAAAGATGAAGCAATACCTGAAGAGTATAACTTGTAAGCAGGAGGCTGAATGATATGGAATGGATGCATTTGTTGTTATTTAAAACAGTTAGAATTTTTTTTTGAACCATTACTAATATAGATGAAACAATATCTGAAGTGTAAAAGTAGAATAATATAGAAGTAGTTACAATCCGTTAAAGGGCAGAATAACTACAACATATCTGAAGGGTAAAAGTTAAACATGTTAATAAAAAGTTTGAGGAAAATGTAGAAATCCTGCATCTTTATAGTTTAACAGTTGAATGGTTGAAATCTGAAATAGGTGAGAAAAAAATTAAAAAGAAAAACTTATAAGAAGGATGTTGGAAAATTGCTTGAATTTTTGAAGATTGGTGTGGAAAAAATAGGTCTACTCAAATGAATAAATATATTAAGAGCTTGAAAGTATTTGTTGAACAAATATGTATAAAAATGAAGCAATACCTGAAGTGTATAACTTGTAAGCAAGAGACTGAATGATAGGGAATGGATGCAAATCCCAGAATTGTTTAAGTGTAAAAAATAGTGTGAAAATATAAATTTATAAATGAAAAATATGAAACTCCTTACATGGTTGAGAAATGGCCTGAATTGTTGGAATTAATGAGGAAAAAGTCAAAGTCCTTCAAAGTAAAATGTAAGGATTGAAGGTGGAAAAGTCTAAAGTCAGGACATGAAGAAGCTCCAAATCCTGAAATATCCATTATGAGAACTGGGGTATATATAGAAATGGGGTAGAAACAAGGAAACAAGGAATGAAGTAAAAAGAAAGAGAAAGGGAGTAGAAAGAAAGAAAGAGACTGAATGATGTGGAATGGATGCAAATGCCAGAATTGTTTAAGATACGTGTAAAAAAAGAGTGTGAAGATATACATTCATAAATGAAAAATGTGAAAGTCCTTAAATGGTTGAGAAATGGTCTGAATTGTTGGAATTAATGAGAAAAAGTTCAAGTCCTTCAAAGTAAAGGGTTAAAGAGGAAAGTCAGGACATGAAGAAGCTCCAAATCCTGAAATCTCCATTACAAGAATAAACTGAAATGTATGTGAGAGAAATAAATTATTAGAGATGTTTAAAAATTCCCCTCAAAGATATGAACTCATTTAGAGGCTGATTATGAGCTGTAAGCCAGTGTGTCTCTGTGTCTGTGTGTCTATCTGTCTGTGTGTGTGTGTGTGTCTCTCTCTCTGTGTCTGCACCACACAGAGCAGAGCAGTGAGATTTGAGCTCTGTGCAGCTCCGAACAACAGCCTCTGAAAAGAGAACCGTACCTCTTACCAGAATGTGGTCATGACTATCGGGGCAAGGAGACCTTCCTGAGCGAGCCAATGTGCATTAAATGTTTGTAGGGCAAAAACTTTTCTCACCGTCGCAAGAAATATAAGGAGGTCATTTCTGCTTTTCTCAGAAAATCTGCTCCTACTTTACAATGTGAGTCAATGAGAGGAAGAGAGGGAACTGGCTGCACTTAGAGGCTCCCAGTTTAAATTCTGTTAGCCTCTCTGCGTTTTCGAGCACACTGTGAGACACAGCACAAGTTTGTCTACCAAAGTGGGGGAAAATTATGTGTCTAGAAAGAAATTTGTGGCCGTGGTGACAGGATAGAGAGCAAAGTGTCAGAGGATTTTTAGACTCTCTGTCACTCTAGCTGATGTCATCATCACTCTAGCTCTGAAAATTCCGTGCCATTGACTTGCATGTTAAATTTGAATTTTGTCAAAAAATGATCATGAACAGTTGAAGGGTACTGATCAATAACGGTAGAAGATATGAAAAAGTTGAATATACCGTGAATACTTGAAAGTTTTGTGAACGTTTTAAAAGTGGAATGAAGTCTGTAGGTGAAAGTATGTTGAAGCAGTTGAAGTTCAAAGAAGGAGAGGATTTGAACAGTTTGAAGACCGATTCAATGTATTCCTATGGGGAAAAATTTTTCAATAAAGTTTGAATATTTTGAAAAGTATGAATGATATGAAAAAGTTGAATACATCCCATGATCTCCTGAAGAAGCCGCACGTTTTGATATATGAATTGTTTGAATAGTAGAAAGTATGAAGAAGTAGTTAAGGGCCAAAAAAGGGAAGAAGTAAGAATAACTAGAAAATGCATTTCCTGAAGGAAATACGGGTGAATGCTGGAAGCTGGAAGCTGAATGAGCTGAATAAATTGTTGAAACTATGCTGAATTAAGTTAAGAAACTGCTGAAGAAATCTTGAAGAGATGAAACAATATATGAAGAGTATGAAATGGTTTGAAATTACTTGAATTGTTGAAGATCAGTATGAAGAAATTGAAAGTCTGAAGTCTACTCAAATTTACTTAAAACTGACAGTTTGAAAACATTTTTGAACCATTACTAATGTAGATTAAACACTGTCTGAATAGTTAAAGTAGAAGATGAAAGATGGAGGATGTATGAAATGGGGGGTATTACTTGAATTAATGAAGAATAGTATGAATGAATTGAAAAGCTTGAGTCTACTCAAAGAAGTTTAAAACTGGTGGCTTGAAAACATTGTTGAACCATCATTTGTTGAACAAATATAAATAAAGATGAAGCAATACCTGAAGAGTATAACTTGTAAGCAGGAGGCTGAATGATATGGAATGGATGCATTTGTTGTTATTTAAAACAGTTAGAAAATTTTTTTTGAACCATTACTAATATAGATGAAACAATATCTGAAGTGTAAAAGTAGAAAAATATAGAAGCAGTTACAATCCGTTAAAGGGCAGAATAACTAAAAATAACTTTAACATATCTGAAGGGTAAAAGTTAAACATGTTAATAAAAAGTTTGAGGAAAATGTAGAAATTGTGCATCTTTATAGTTTAACAGTTGAATGGTTGAAATCTGAAAAAGGTGAGAAAAAAATTAAAAAGAAGAACTTAAAATTAGGATGTTGGAAAATTGCTTGAATTTTTGAAGATTGGTGTGGAAAAAATAGGTCTACTCAAATGATTAAATATATTAAGAGCTTGAAAGTATTTGTTGAACAAATATGTATAAAAATGAAGCAATACCTGAAGTGTATAACTTGTAAGCAAGAGACTGAATGATAGGGAATCCCAGAATTGTTTAAGTGTAAAAAATAGTGTGAAAATATAAATTTATAAATGAAAAATATGAAACTCCTTACATGGTGGAGAAATGGCCTGAATTGTTGGAATTAATGAGGAAAAAGTCCAAGTCGTTCAAAGTAAAATGTAAGGATTGAAGGTGGAAAAGTCTAAAGTCCGGACATGAAGAAGCTCCAAATCCTGAAATATCCATTATGAGAACTGGGGTATATATAGAAATGGGGTAGAAACAAGGAAACAAGGAATGAAGTAAAAAGAAAGAGAAAGGGAGTAGAAAGAAAGAAAGAAAGAAAGAAAGAGACTGAATGATGCCAGAATTGTTTAAGATACGTTTAAAAAAAGAGTGTGAAGATATACATTCATAAATGAAAAATGTGAAAGTCCTTAAATGGTCTGAATTGTTGGAATTAATGAGAAAAAGTTCAAGTCCTTCAAAGTAAAGGGTTAAAGGGGAAAGTCAGGACATGAAGAAGCTCCAAATCCTGAAATCTCCATTACAAGAATAAACTGAAATGTAAGAGAAATAAATTATTAGAGATGTTTAAAAATGCCCCTCAAAGATATGAACTCATTTAGAGGCTGATTATGAGCTGTAAGCCAGTGTGTCTCTGTGGTTGTGTGTCTCTCTGTGTGTGTGTGTGTGTGTGTGTGTGTGTGTGTGTGTGTGTGTGTGTGTGTGTGTGTGTGTGTGTGTGTGTGTGTGTGTGTGTGTGTGTGTGTGTGTCTGTGTGTGTGTCTGTGTGTGTGTGTGTGTCTCTCTCTCTCTGTCTGCACCACACAGAGCAGAGCAGTGAGATTTGAGCTCTGTGCAGCTCCGAACAACAGCCTCTGAAAAGAGAACCATACCTCTTACCAGAATGTGGTCATGACTATCGGGGCAAGGAGACCTTCCTGAGCGAGCCAATGTGCATTAAATGTTTGTAGGACAAAAACTTTTCTCACAGTCGCAGGAAAGATAAGGAGGTCATTTCTGCTTTTCTCAGAAAATCTGCTCCTACTTTACAATGTGAGTCAATGAGAGGAAGAGAGGGAACTGGCTGCACTTAGAGGCTCCCAGTTTAAATTCTGTTAGCCTCTCTGCGTTTTCGAGCACACTGTGAGACACAGCACAAGTTTGTCTACCAAAGTGGGGGAAAATTATGTGTCTAGAAAGAAATTTGTGGCCGTGGTGACAGGATAGAGAGCAAAGTGTCAGAGGATTTTTAGACTCTCTGTCACTCTAGCTGATGTCATCACCACTCTAGCTCTGAAAATTCCGTGCCATTGACTTGCATGTTAAATTTGAATTTTGTCAAAAAATGATCATGAACAGTTGAAGGGTACTGATCAATAACGGTAGAAGATATGAAAAAGTTGAATATACCGTGAATACTTGAAAGTTTTGTGAACGTTTTAAAAGTGGAATGAAGTCTGTAGGTGAAAGTATGTTGAAGCAGTTGAAGTTCAAAGAAGGAGAGGATTTGAACAGTTTGAAGACCGATTCAATGTATTCCTATGGGGAAAAATTTTTCAATAAAGTTTGAATATTTTGAAAAGTATGAATGATATGAAAAAGTTGAATACATCCCATGATCTCCTGAAGAAGACGCACGTTTTGATATATGAATTGTTTGAATAGTAGAAAGTATGAAGAAGTAGTTAAGGGCCAAAAAAGGGAAGAAGTAAGAATAATAATAATATTAATAATAATAAAGATTTGAATAACAATAGTGTGAATGCTTTCAGCATTCACCCTAATAATAATATTAATAACTAGAGAATGCATTTCCTGAAGGAAATACGGGTGAATGCTGAAAGCTGGAAGCTGAATGAGCTGAATAAATTGTTGAAACTATGCTGAATTAAGTTAAGAAACTGCTGAAGAAATCTTGAAGAGATGAAATAATATATGAAGAGTATGAAATGGTTTGAAATTACTTGAATTGTTGAAGATCAGTATGAAGAGATTGAAAGTCTGAAGTCTACTCAGATTTACTTAAAACTGACAGTTTGAAAACATTTTTGAACCATTACTAATGTAGATTAAACAATATCTGAATAGTAAAAGTAGAAGATGAAAGATGGAGGATGTATGAAATGGGTGGTAATTACTTGAATTAGTGAAGAACAGTATGAATGAATTGAAAGGTTAAAGTGCACTCAGATTTATTTAAAACAGTTTGAAAACATTTTTTGAACCATTACTAATATAGATGAAACAATATCTGAAGTGTAAAAGTAGAATAATATAGAAGTAGTTACAATCCGTTAAAGGGCAGAATAACTAAAAATAACTACAACATATCTGAAGGGTAAAAGTAAAACATGTTAATAAAAAGTTTGAGGAAAATGTAGAAGTCCTGCATATTTACAGTTTAACAGTTGAATGGTTGAAATCTGAAATAGGTAAGAAAATATTAAAAAGTCAAACTTATAAGAAGGGTGTTGAATTTGTATGAAGTGTTTGGAAAATTGCTTGAATTTTCTAAGATTAGTATGAAAAAATTAAAATTTAAGTCTTCTCAAATTAATAAATATATTATTAACAGCTTCAAAGCATTTGTTGAACAAATATGTATAAAGTTGAAGCAATACCTGAAGTGTATAACTTGTGAGCAGGAGGCTGAATGATATCGAATGGATGCAAATGCCAGAATTGTTTAAGACAAGTGTAAAAAAAAAAGTGTGAAGATATAATTTATGAATGAAAAATGCGAAAGTCCTTAAATGATTGAGAAATGGTCTGAATTGTTGGAATTAATGAGAAAAAGTTCAAGCCCTTCAAAGTAAAGGGTTAAAGAGGTGGAAAAGCCGAAAGTCAGGACATGAAGAAACTCCAAATCCTGAAATCTCCATTACGAGAATAAACTGAAATGTATGTAAGAGAAATAAATTATTAGAGATGTTTAAAAATTCCCCTCAAAGATATGAACTCATTTAGAGGCTGATTATGAGCTGTAAGCCAGTGTGTCTCTGTGTCTGTGTGTCTATCTGTCTGTGTGTGTGTGTGTGTGTGTCTCTCTCTCTCTGTCTGCACCACACAGAGCAGAGCAGTGAGATTTGAGCTCTGTGCAGCTCCGAACAACAGCCTCTGAAAAGAGAACCGTACCTCTTACCAGAATGTGGTCATGACTATCGGGGCAAGGAGACCTTCCTGAGCGAGCCAATGTGCATTAAATGTTTGTAGGGCAAAAACTTTTCTCACCGTCGCAAGAAATATAAGGAGGTCATTTCTGCTTTTCTCAGAAAATCTGCTCCTACTTTTTAATGGGAGTCAATGAGAGGAAGAGAGGGAACTGGCTGCACTTAGAGGCTCCGAGTTTAAATTCTGTTAGTCTCTCTGTGTTTTCGAGCACACTGTGAGACACAGCACAAGTTTGTCTACCAAAGTGGGGGAAAATTATGTGTCTGGAGTGTAATTTGTGGCCGTGGTGACAGGTTAGAGAGCAAAGTGTCAGAGGATTTTTAGACTCTCTGTCACTCTAGCTGATGTCATCATCACTCTAGCTCTGAAAATTCCGTGCCATTGACTTGCATGTTAAATTTGAATTTTGTCAAAAAATGATCATGAACAGTTGAAGGGTACTGATCAATAACGGTAGAAGATATGAAAAAGTTGAATATACCGTGAATACTTGAAAGTTTTGTGAACGTTTTAAAAGTTGAATGAGGTCTGTAGGTGAAAGTATGTTGAAGCAGTTGAAGTTCAAAGAAGGAGAAGATTTGAAGAGTTTGAAGACCGTTTCAATGTATTCCTATGGGAAAAATTTTTCAATAAAGTTTGAATATTTTGAAAAGTATGAATGATATGAAAAAGTTGAATGGATCCAATGATCTCCTGAAGAAGACGCACGTTTTGATATATGAATTGTATGAATGTTATGAAGTATGAAGAAGTAGTTGAAGACCGAAAAAGGGAAGAAGAAGTAAGAATAATAATAATAATAATAATAATAAAGATTTGAATAACAATAGTGTGAATGCTTTCAGCATTCACCCTAATAATAATAAAGATTTGAATAACAATAGTGTGAATGCTTTCAGCATTCACCCTAACTAGAAAATGCATTTCCTGAAGGAAATACGGGTGAATGCTGGAAGCTGGAAGCTGAATGAGCTGAATAAATTGTTGAAACTATGCTGAATTAAGTTAAGAAACTGCTGAAGAAATCTTGAAGAGATGAAACAATATATGAAGAGTATGAAATGGTTTGAAATTACTTGAATTGTTGAAGATCAGTATGAAGAAATTGAAAGTCTGAAGTCTACTCGGATTTACTTAAAACTGACAGTTTGAAAACATTTTTGAACCATTACTAATGTAGATTAAACAATATCTGAATAGTAAAAGTAGAAGATGAAAGATGGAGGATTTATGAAATGGGTGGTAATTACTTGAATTAATGAAGAATAGTATGACTGAATTGAAAAGCTTGAGTCTACTCAAAGAAGTTTAAAACTGGTGGCTTGAAAACATTGTTGAACCATTACTAATATATGAAAGAATATCTGAGGAATAAAAGTAAAATAACATAGAAGTTGTTACAATCCTTTAAAGGGAAGGATAAGTTAGAATAACTACATCATATCTGAAGGCTAAAAGTCGAGCATGTAAGAGTAGAAGGGTTGAAATCTGAAATACGTGAGAAAATATTAAAAAGTAAAACTTATAAGAAGGACGTTGAATTTGTAAGAAATGTTTGGAAAATTGCTTGAACTTTTGAAGATTGGTGTGAAAAAATTTACATTTCAGTCTACTCAAATGAATAAATATATTAACAGCTTGAAAGCATTTGTTGAACAAATATAAATAAAGATGAAGCAATACCTGAAGAGTATAACTTGTAAGCAGGAGGCTGAATGATATGGAATGGATGCATTTGTTGTTATTTAAAACAGTTAGAAATTTTTTTTTGAACCATTACTAATATAGATGAAACAATATCTGAAGTGTAAAAGTAGAATAATATAGAAGTAGTTACAATCCGTTAAAGGGCAGAATAACTAAAAATAACTACAACATATCTGAAGGGTAAAAGTTAAACATGTTAATAAAAAGTTTGAGGAAAATGTAGAAATCCTGCATCTTTATAGTTTAACAGTTGAATGCTTGAAATCTGAAATAGGTGAGAAAAAAATTAAAAAGAAGAACTTATAAGAAGGATGTTGGAAAATTGCTTGAATTTTTGAAGATTGGTGTGGAAAAAATAGGTCTACTCAAATGAATAAATATATTAACAGCTTGAAAGTATTTGTTGAACAAATATGTATAAAAATGAAGCAATACCTGAAGTGTATAACTTGTAAGCAAGAGACTGAATGATAGGGAATGGATGCAAATCCCAGAATTGTTTAAGTGTAAAAAATAGTGTGAAAATATAAATTTATAAATGAAAAATATGAAACTCCTTACATGGTGGAGAAATGGCCTGAATTGTTGGAATTAATGAGGAAAAAGTCTAAGTCCTTCAAAGTAAAATGTAAGGATTGAAGGTGGAAAAGTCTAAAGTCAGGACATGAAGAAGCTCCAAATCCTGAAATATCCATTATGAGAACTGGGGTATATATAGAAATGGGGTAGAAACAAGGAAACAAGGAATGAAGTAAAAAAGAATGGGAAAGGGAGTAGAAAGAAAGAAAGAAAGAAAGAAAGAAAGAAAGAAAGAAAGAAAGAAAGAAAGAAAGAAAGAAAGAAAGAAAGAAAGAAAGAAAGAAAGAGACTGAATGATGTGGAATGGATGCAAATGCCAGAATTGTTTAAGATACGTGTAAAAAAGAGTGTGAAGATATACATTTATAAATGAAAAATGTGAAAGTCCTTAAATGGTTGAGAAATGGTCTGAATTGTTGGAATTAATGAGAAAAAGTTCAAGTCCTTCAAAGTAAAGGGTTAAAGAGGAAAGTCAGGACATGAAGAAGCTCCAAATCCTGAAATCTCCATTACAAGAATAAACTGAAATGTAAGAGGAATAAATTATTAGAGATGTTTAAAAATTCTCCTCAAAGATATGAACTCATTTAGAGGCTGATTATGAGCTGTAAGCCAGTGTGTCTCTGTGTCTGTGTGTCTCTCTGTCTGCGTGTGTGTGTGTGTGTGTGTGTGTGTCTCTCTGTCTCTGTCTGCACCACACAGAGCAGAGCAGTGAGATTTGAGCTCTGTGCAGCTCCGAACAACAGCCTCTGAAAAGAGAACCGTACCTCTTACCAGAATGTGGTCATGACTATCGGGGCAAGGAGACCTTCCTGAGCGAGCCAATGTGCATTAAATGTTTGTAGGGCAAAAACTTTTCTCACCGTCGCAGGAAAGATAAGGAGGTCATTTCTGCTTTTCTCAGAAAATCTGCTCCTACTTTTCAATGGGAGTGAATGAGAGGAAGAGAGGGAACTGGCTGCACTTAGAGGCTCCCAGTTTAAATTCTGTTAGTCTCTCTGCGTTTTCGAGCACACTGTCAGACACAGCACAAGTTTGTCTACCAAAGTGGGGGAAAATTATGTGTCTAGAGTGAAATTTGTGGCCGTGGTGACAGGTTAGAGAGCAAAGTGTCAGAGGATTTTTAGACTCTCTGTCACTCTAGCTGATGTCATCATCACTCTAGCTCTGAAAATTCCGTGCCATTGACTTGCATGTTAAATTTGAATTTTGTCAAAAAATGATCATGAACAGTTGAAGTGTACTGATCAATAATGGTAGAAGATATGAAAAAGTTGAATGCAACATGAATACTTGAAAGTTTTGTGAACATTTTAAAAGTTGAATGAGGTCTGTAGGTGAAAGTATGTTGAAGCAGTTGAAGTTCAAAGAAGGAGAGGATTTGAACAGTTTGAAGACCGATTCAATGTATTCCTATGGGGAAAAATTTTTCAATAAAGTTTGAATATTTTGAAAAGTATGAATGATATGAAAAAGTTGAATACATCCAATGATCTCCTGAAGAAGACGCACGTTTTGATATATGAATTGTTTGAATAGTAGAAAGTATGAAGAAGTAGTTAAGGGCCAAAAAAGGGAAGAAGTAAGAATAACTAGAAAATGCATTTCCTGAAGGAAATACGGGTGAATGCTGAAAGCTGTAAGCTGAATGAGCTGAATAAATTGTTGAAACTATGCTGAATTAAGTTAAGAAACTGCTGAAGAAATCTTGAAGAGATGAAACAATATATGAAGAGTATGAAATGGTTTGAAATTACTTGAATTGTTGAAGATCAGTATGAAGAAATTGAAAGTCTGAAGTCTACTCGGATTTACTTAAAACTGACAGTTTGAAAACATTTTTGAACCATTACTAATGTAGATTAAACAATATCTGAATAGTAAAAGTAGAAGATGAAAGATGGAGGATGTATGAAATGGGTGCTAATTACTTGAATTAATGAAGAATAGTATGAATGAATTGAAAAGCTTGAGTCTACTCAAACAAGTTTAAAACTGGTGGCTTGAAAACATTGTTGAACCATCACTAATATATGAAAGAATATCTGAGGAATAAAAGTAAAATAATATAGAAGTTGTTACAATCCTTTAAAGGTAAGGATAAGTTAGAATAACTACATCATATCTGAAGGCTAAAAGTCGAGCATGTAAGAGTAGAAGGGTTGAAATCTGAAATACGTGAGAAAAGATTAAAAAGTAAAACTTATAAGAAGGACGTTGAATTTGTATGAAATGTTTGGAAAATTGCTTGAATTTTTGAAGATTGGTGTGAAAAAATTAACATTTCAGTCTACTCAAATGAATAAATATATTAACAGCTTGAAAGCATTTGTTGAACAAATATAAATAAAGATGAAGCAATACCTGAAGAGTATAACTTGTAAGCAGGAGGCTGAATGATATGGAATGGATGCATTTGTTGTTATTTAAAACAGTTAGAATTTTTTTTTTTGAACCATTACTAATATAGATGAAACAATATCTGAAGTGTAAAAGTAGAATAATATAGAAGTAGTTACAATCCGTTAAAGGGCAGAATAACTACAACATATCTGAAGGGTAAAAGTTAAACATGTTAATAAAAAGTTTGAGGAAAATGTAGAAATCCTGCATCTTTATAGTTTAACAGTTGAATGGTTGAAATCTGAAATAGGTGAGAAAAAAATTAAAAAGAAGAACTTATAAGAAGGATGTTGGAAAATTGCTTGAATTTTTGAAGATTGGTGTGGAAAAAATAGGTCTACTCAAATGAATAAATATATTAAGAGCTTGAAAGTATTTGTTGAACAAATATGTATAAAAATGAAGCAATACCTGAAGTGTATAACTTGTAAGCAAGAGACTGAATGATAGGGAATGGATGCAAATCCCAGAATTGTTTAAGTGTAAAAAATAGTGTGAAAATATAAATTTATAAATGAAAAATATGAAACTCCTTACATGGTTGAGAAATGGCCTGAATTGTTGGAATTAATGAGGAAAAAGTCCAAGTCGTTCAAAGTAAAATGTAAGGATTGAAGGTGGAAAAGTCTAAAGTCAGGACATGAAGAAGCTCCAAATCCTGAAATATCCATTATGAGAACTGGGGTATATATAGAAATGGGGTAGAAACAAGGAAACAAGGAATGAAGTAAAAAGAAAGAGAAAGGGAGTAGAAAGAAAGAAAGAGACTGAATGATGTGGAAAGGATGCAAATGCCAGAATTGTTTAAGATACGTGTAAAAAAAGAGTGTGAAGATATACATTCATAAATGAAAAATGTGAAAGTCCTTAAATGGTTGAGAAATGGTCTGAATTGTTGGAATTAATGAGAAAAAGTTCAAGTCCTTCAAAGTAAAGGGTTAAAGAGGAAAGTCAGGACATGAAGAAGCTCCAAATCCTGAAATCTCCATTACAAGAATAAACTGAAATGTATGTAAGAGAAATAAATTATTAGAGATGTTTAAAAATTCCCCTCAAAGATATAAACTCATTTAGAGGCTGATTATGAGCTGTAAGCCAGTGTGTCTGTGTGTCTATCTGTCTGTGTGTGTGTGTGTCTCTCTCTCTCTGTGTCTGCACCACACAGAGCAGAGCAGTGAGATTTGAGCTCTGTGCAGCTCCGAACAACAGCCTCTGAAAAGAGAACCGTACCTCTTACCAGAATGTGGTCATGACTATCGGGGCAAGGAGACCTTCCTGAGCGAGCCAATGTGCATTAAATGTTTGTAGGGCAAAAACTTTTCTCACCGTCGCAAGAAATATAAGGAGGTCATTTCTGCTTTTCTCAGAAAATCTGCTCCTACTTTACAATGTGAGTCAATGAGAGGAAGAGAGGGAACTGGCTGCACTTAGAGGCTCCCAGTTTAAATTCTGTTAGCCTCTCTGCGTTTTCGAGCACACTGTGAGACACAGCACAAGTTTGTCTACCAAAGTGGGGGAAAATTATGTGTCTAGAAAGAAATTTGTGGCCGTGGTGACAGGATAGAGAGCAAAGTGTCAGAGGATTTTTAGACTCTCTGTCACTCTAGCTGATGTCATCATCACTCTAGCTCTGAAAATTCCGTGCCATTGACTTGCATGTTAAATTTGAATTTTGTCAAAAAATGATCATGAACAGTTGAAGGGTACTGATCAATAACGGTAGAAGATATGAAAAAGTTGAATATACCGTGAATACTTGAAAGTTTTGTGAACGTTTTAAAAGTGGAATGAAGTCTGTAGGTGAAAGTATGTTGAAGCAGTTGAAGTTCAAAGAAGGAGAGGATTTGAACAGTTTGAAGACCGATTCAATGTATTCCTATGGGGAAAAATTTTTCAATAAAGTTTGAATATTTTGAAAAGTATGAATGATATGAAAAAGTTGAATACATCCCATGATCTCCTGAAGAAGCCGCACGTTTTGATATATGAATTGTTTGAATAGTAGAAAGTATGAAGAAGTAGTTAAGGGCCAAAAAAGGGAAGAAGTAAGAATAATAATAATATTAATAATAATAATAAAGATTTGAATAACAATAGTGTGAATGCTTTCAGCATTCACCCTAATAATAATATTAATAATAATAAAGATTTGAATAACAATAGTGTGAATGCTTTCAGCATTCACCCTAACTAGAAAATGCATTTCCTGAAGGAAATACGGGTGAATGCTGGAAGCTGGAAGCTGAATGAGCTGAATAAATTGTTGAAACTATGCTGAATTAAGTTAAGAAACTGCTGAAGAAATCTTGAAGAGATGAAACAATATATGAAGAGTATGAAATGGTTTGAAATTACTTGAATTGTTGAAGATCAGTATGAAGAAATTGAAAGTCTGAAGTCTTCTCGGATTTACTTAAAACTGACAGTTTGAAAACATTTTTGAACCATTACTAATGTAGATCAAACAATATCTGAATAGTAAAAGTAGAAGATGAAAGATGGAGGATGTATGAAATGGGTGCTAATTACTTGAATTAATGAAGAATAGTATGAATGAATAGAAAAGCTTGAGTCTACTCAAACAAGTTTAAAACTGGCGGCTTGAAAACATTGTTGAACCATCACTAATATATGAAAGAATATCTGAGGAATAAAAGTAAAATAATATAGAAGTTGTTACAATCCTTTAAAGGTAAGGATAAGTTAGAATAACTACATCATATCTGAAGGCTAAAAGTCGAGCATGTAAGAGTAGAAGGGTTGAAATCTGAAATACGTGAGAAAAGATTAAAAAGTAAAACTTATAAGAAGGACGTTGAATTTGTATGAAATGTTTGGAAAATTGCTTGAATTTTTGAAGATTGGTGTGAAAAAATTAACATTTCAGTCTACTCAAATGAATAAATATATTAACAGCTTGAAAGCATTTGTTGAACAAATATAAATAAAGATGAAGCAATACCTGAAGAGTATAACTTGTAAGCAGGAGGCTGAATGATATGGAATGGATGCATTTGTTGTTATTTAAAACAGTTAGAATTTTTTTTTGAACCATTACTAATATAGATGAAACAATATCTGAAGTGTAAAAGTAGAATAATATAGAAGTAGTTACAATCCGTTAAAGGGCAGAATAACTACAACATATCTGAAGGGTAAAAGTTAAACATGTTAATAAAAAGTTTGAGGAAAATGTAGAAATCCTGCATCTTTATAGTTTAACAGTTGAATGGTTGAAATCTGAAATAGGTGAGAAAAAAATTAAAAAGAAGAACTTATAAGAAGGATGTTGGAAAATTGCTTGAATTTTTGAAGATTGGTGTGGAAAAAATAGGTCTACTCAAATGAATAAATATATTAAGAGCTTGAAAGTATTTGTTGAACAAATATGTATAAAAATGAAGCAATACCTGAAGTGTATAACTTGTAAGCAAGAGACTGAATGATAGGGAATGGATGCAAATCCCAGAATTGTTTAAGTGTAAAAAATAGTGTGAAAATATAAATTTATAAATGAAAAATATGAAACTCCTTACATGGTTGAGAAATGGCCTGAATTGTTGGAATTAATGAGGAAAAAGTCCAAGTCCTTCAAAGTAAAATGTAAGGATTGAAGGTGGAAAAGTCTAAAGTCAGGACATGAAGAAGCTCCAAATCCTGAAATATCCATTATGAGAACTGGGGTATATATAGAAATGGGGTAGAAACAAGGAAACAAGGAATGAAGTAAAAAGAAAGAGAAAGGGAGTAGAAAGAAAGAAAGAAAGAAAGAGACTGAATGATGCCAGAATTGTTTAAGATACGTTTAAAAAAAGAGTGTGAAGATATACATTCATAAATGAAAAATGTGAAAGTCCTTAAATGGTCTGAATTGTTGGAATTAATGAGAAAAAGTTCAAGTCCTTCAAAGTAAAGGGTTTAAAGAGGAAAGTCAGGACTTGAAGAAGCTCCAAATCCTGAAATCTCCATTACAAGAATAAACTGAAATGTAAGAGAAATAAATTATTAGAGATGTTTAAAAATTCCCCTCAAAGATATGAACTCATTTAGAGGCTGATTATGAGCTGTAAGCCAGTTTGTCTCTGTGGTTGTGTGTCTCTCTGTCTGTGTGTGTGTGTGTGTGTGTGTGTGTGTGTGTGTGTGTGTGTGTGTGTGTCTCTCTCTCTCTCTGTCTGCACCACACAGAGCAGAGCAGTGAGATTTGAGCTCTGTGCAGCTCCGAACAACAGCCTCTGAAAAGAGAACCGTACCTCTTACCAGAATGTGGTCATGACTATCGGGGCAAGGAGACCTTCCTGAGCGAGCCAATGTGCATTAAATGTTTGTAGGGCAAAAACTTTTCTCACCGTCGCAGGAAAGATAAGGAGGTCATTTCTGCTTTTCTCAGAAAATCTGCTCCTACTTTACAATGGGAGTCAATGAGAGGAAGAGAGGGAACTGGCTGCACTTAGAGGCTCCGAGTTTAAATTCTGTTAGCCTCTCTGCGTTTTCGAGCACACTGTGAGACACAGGACAAGTTTGTCTACCAAAGTGGGGGAAAATTATGTGTCCAGAGTGAAATTTGTGGCCGTGGTGACAGGTTAGAGAGCAAAGTGTCAGAGGATTTTTTGAACCTCTGTCACTCTAGCTGATGTCATCACCACTCTAGCTCTGAACATTCCGTGCCATTGACTTGCATGTTAAATTTGAATTTTGTCAAAAAATTATCATGAACAGTTGAAGTGTACTGATCAATAACGGTAGAAGATATGAAAAAGTTGAATATACCGTGAATACTTGAAAGTTTTGTGAACGTTTTAAAAGTGGAATGAAGTCTGTAGGTGAAAGTATGTTGAAGCAGTTGAAGTTCAAAGAAGGAGAAGATTTTAAGAGTTTGAAGACCGTTTCAATGTATTCCTATGGGAAAAAATTTTCAATAAAGTTTAAATATTTTGAAAAGTATGAATGATATGAAAAAGTTGAATGTACCCCATAATCTCCTGAAGAAGACGCACGTTTTGATATATGAATTGTTTGAATAGTAGAAAGTATGAAGAAGTAGTTAAGGGCCAAAAAAGGGAAGAAGTGAAAAGAATAATAATAAAGATTTGAATAACAATAGTGTGAATGCTTTCAGCATTCACCCTAACTAGAAAATGCATTTCCTGAAGGAAATACGGGTGAATGCTGAAAGCTGGAAGCTGAATGAGCTGAATAAATTGTTGAAACTATGCTGAATTAAGTTAAGAAACTGCTGAAGAAATCTTGAAGAGATGAAACAATATATGAAGAGTATGAAATGGTTTGAAATTACTTGAATTGTTGAAGATCAGTATGAAGAAATTGAAAGTCTGAAGTCTACTCAGATTTACTTAAAACTGACAGTTTGAAAACATTTTTGAACCATTACTAATGTAGATTAAACAATATCTGAATAGTAAAAGTAGAAGATGAAAGATGGAGGATGTATGAAATGGGTGGTAATTACTTGAATTAGTGAAGAATAGTATGAATGAATTGAAAGGTTAAAGTGAACTCAGATTTATTTAAAACAGTTTGAAAACATTTTTGAACCATTACTAATAGATGAAAGAATATCTGAAGTGTAAAAGTAGAATAATATAGATACAATCTGTTAAAGGGGAGAATAACTAAAAATAACTACAACATATCTGAATGGTAAAAGTAAAACATGTCAATAAAAAGTTTGAGGAAAATGTAGAAATCCTGCATATTTACAGTTTAACAGTGGAATGGTTGAAATCTGAAATAGGTAAGAAAATATTAAAAAGTAATTTAAGAAGGGTGTTGAATTTGTATGAAGTGTTTGGAAAATTGCTTGAATTTTTGAAGGTTAGTATGAAAAATTAACATTTAAGTCTTCTCAAATAAATATATATATTATTAACAGCTTGAAAGCATGAACAAATATGTATAAAGATGAAGCAATACCTCAAGTCTATAACTTGTAAGCAGGAGGCTGAATGATATGGAATGGATGCAAATGCCAGAATTGTTTTAAGATAAGTGTAAAAAAAAAAAAAAAAAAAGAGTGTGAAGATATACATTCATAAATGAAAAATGTGAAAGTCCTTAAATGGTTGAGAAATGGTCTGAATTGTTGGAATTAATGAGAAAAAGTTCAAGTCCTTCAAAGTAAAGGGTTAAAGAGGAAAGTCAGGACATGAAGAAGCTCCAAATCCTGAAATCTCCATTACAAGAATAAACTGAAATGTATGTAAGAGAAATAAATTATTGGAGATGTTTAAAAATTCCCCTCAAAGATATGAACTCATTTAGAGGCTGATTATGAGCTGTAAGCCAGTGTGTCTCTGTGTCTGTGTGTCTATCTGTCTGTGTGTGTGTGTGTGTGTGTCTCTCTCTCTCTGTCTGCACCACACAGAGCAGAGCAGTGAGATTTGAGCTCTGTGCAGCTCCGAACAACAGCCTCTGAAAAGAGAACCGTACCTCTTACCAGAATGTGGTCATGACTATCGGGGCAAGGAGACCTTCCTGAGCGAGCCAATGTGCATTAAATGTTTGTAGGACAAAAACTTTTCTCACAGTCGCAAGAAATATAAGGAGGTCATTTCTGCTTTTCTCAGAAAATCTGCTCCTACTTTTTAATGGGAGTCAATGAGAGGAAGAGAGGGAACTGGCTGCACTTAGAGGCTCCCAGTTTAAATTCTGTTAGCCTCTCTGCGTTTTCGAGCACACTGTGAGACACAGCACAAGTTTGTCTACCAAAGTGGGGGAAAATTATGTGTCTAGAGTGTAATTTGTGGCCGTGGTGACAGGTTAGAGAGCAAAGTGTCAGAGGATTTTTAGACTCTCTGTCACTCTAGCTGATGTCATCATCACTCTAGCTCTGAAAATTCCGTGCCATTGACTTGCATGTTAAATTTGAATTTTGTCAAAAAATGATCATGAACAGTTGAAGTGTACTGATCAATAATGGTAGAAGATATGAAAAAGTTGAATATACAGTGAATACTTGAAAGTTTTGTGAACATTTTTAAAAGTTGAATGAGGTCTGTAGGTGAAAGTATGTTGAAGCAGTTGAAGTTCAAAGAAGGAGAGGATTTGAACAGTTTGAAGACCGATTCAATGTATTCCTATGGGGAAAAATTTTTCAATAAAGTTTGAATATTTTGAAAAGTATGAATGATATGAAAAAGTTGAATACATCCAATGATCTCCTGAAGAAGCCGCACGTTTTGATATATGAATTGTTTGAATAGTAGAAAGTATGAAGAAGTAGTTAAGGGCCAAAAAAGGGAAGAAGTAAGAATAATAATAATATTAATAACTAGAAAATTTCCTCTCGGGAAATTTTGAATGGGCCACGGGAGCTACTGCGGGTTGTGCCATCTCTGTCAACATGGGAATCAAACCCACGATCTTAAGGTCAAGACAGAGCTGATCAGACAGACACATGATCATCTTTCTATAAGCACTGATATGGAGGAGCTGTAACCACATTAGGTTAACTGTGTGTGTGTGTGTGTGTGTGTGTGTGTGTGTGTGTGTGTGTGTGTGTGTGTGTGTGTGTGTGTGTGTGTGTGTGTGTGTGTGACACCAACAAGGTTTAACTTTAAAACCAGATTAAATCATGGTTTAAGTTTAAATTCTGTTGCACGTTAACTGTGTTTTAATCACATGAAGGTGTGTGTGTGTGTGTTTGTGTGTGTGTGTGTGACTGTAATCACATGAAGCTGGCTCGAGAGTCTGTGTGTGTGTGTGTGTGTGTGTGTGTGTGACTGTAATCACATGAAGCTGGCTCTAGAGTCTGTGTGTGTGTGTGTGACTGACTTGACACATAGTTAGTTAGTAGCTGCATCCTGTGTCAGTCTGATTTAGCTGTGTCTGTGTTTATAAACATTTAAACGAGCGCCAGGTGGATTGTTTATGAAGTTAACGAGCTCTGGCCTGAGGATCAAAGAGGTTACCACGGCGATAGGGGCCCCCGCAGGCTGAGACAGACAGAAACGTGGAGAAAAACAGCCATTTTCTGCCTCTAAACCGGTCTCACAATTAGGCTTAGCATGACAAAACGGTAACTCCTATCAGAACAAAACACAGATCAACGTTGCTCTAAGGACTTACTGAAAATTTCGGTACGATTTGGTGTTTCTACAGTAAATATTTTGGCGACGCTGGCAGTTTTAAAACATCAGGCCGTTCTGCTCCTCTCAGAAAATATTTGTATTGGACTCAATGAGGAGCAGAGACAGACGTGGCCGCACTCAGAGGCTGATTCTGTAAGTTCTGTAAGTCTCTCTGATATTTTGAGCACATGACATGAGAGATAACAAGTTTGTCTTACAAATTCTGAAAAAATTATGTCTGTAGAGTGTAAATTGTGGCCGTGCTCACAGTTTATCAAGAAAAAATACAGAATGTTTCTTCACTCTCTCCCACTCTAACCGATGATGTCACGCACTCTGACACGAACATTCTATGCAATACACACCCATTATAAACTCATAATCTCTCCAAAAATGATCATGGTCATTGATCAGGGATTGATCAAAAACTATATGACGTATCAAAACGTGGAGTAATGCGACAATACACAAGGACTTGTTGTCCTACTGTTTAAAGTTTAAATGGAGTCTCTAGGTGAAAGTATGCCTGAGCAGTAGACTTTTGTTAAACTCCAATGATTGGTCTTTTTCGCTCTTTTTTTTTCGCCCGTCCCATTGACTTACATGCAAAATTTTTGCGCAGTTTTTCGCGACTACGTCGCGAAAAATTCGTAAACTGTTGAGAAAAGTAATAGCACACCGATCCCGATCAAGACGCACGTTTTGATATATAATTTGGCCTGCAACTCTTCGAGTTGCAGGACTAGTAGCGAACCGAAAAAGCGTCCGGAAGATGAAGGAGAATAATAAGAAAAAATCCACACAATAACAGTAGTGCCCGGGCTTCGCCCGGGCACTGGTCCCTGCAGCTATTTCATAGCTGTTGGGACCAGTGCCCGGGGCGATTGCCCGTGGCCCTAATAAAGATTTGAATAACAATAGTGTGAATGCTTTCAGCATTCACCCTAATAAAGATTTGAATAACAATAGTGTGAATGCTTTCAGCATTCACCCTAATAAAGATTTGAATAACAATAGTGTGAATGCTTTCAGCATTCACCCTAATAATAATATTAATAATAAAGATTTGAATAACAATAGTGTGAATGCTTTCA